>NW_006239107.1:483757-556696 GCF_000226075.1 Solanum tuberosum
TATTTTACTATATAAGAAGAGTGAATAAAATTCACTCTTCTTTCGACACGTGGCACCAAGATGGCCCACCTACTTTTATATTTGGTTTTTGAAGATGGCCCACCTATCACAAATATGGCCCACCTACTTTTATACACTCCTCTTTCATTATATTTTAATTTTTTCCTTTTTAAATAGTACTAAAAAATAAATTTAAAATATTACAAATTCGATTAACTCTCAAAATTTTACGCGAATTGTATAATTAAGACGAAGGGAATAACATATATTATTTGAAAAATTACATTAAGAATACCATAAACCACAATAGTTAACAACTTACAATATTTGAAAAACATATTAACTCTCAAAATTTCACATGTGTCACATAAATTGGGACAAATGGAGTAACATATATTATTTGAAATTACGTTAAGAATATTATTAATCACAACTTAAAGTATTTAAAAATACATAACATATATTATTTGAAAATAATGTAAAAAATATTATAAATCATAATAATTAACAATTTAACGGATATTGTGCCCGTGCTTCCATTTAGAAGTGAGAATGTTTAGGAGCTTAGGGTTAGTCAGTCAATTGACCGATTTGCCCTTCTTCTTCAACTTCCTCTATTTACTACAAAAATAGTACTAAAAATCAATTTAAAATATTAAAATTTTGGTTAATTCTTGAAATTTCACATGTATTGCATAATATAATAGAGTAGTAACATATATTATTTGAAAATTATATAAATAGTACTAAAATATAGTTTAAAATAGTACTAAGAATTTGATTAACTCTCGAAATTTCATATGTACTGCGTAATTGAGATTGAGTGAGAAATATATATTATTTGAAAAATAGAATAAATATGTGATATTATTAGAAAGAGCTTTAATATATATTTTAAAAATTATTTTGTCTTCCGTATATGATTTTCTGCATATATGTGGAGTTTTAAAGTTTTTAACATTTTAATATAGAAATATGATTATTTGAAAATTTTAGTACTTTCTTCATTTAAATTTTTCCTTGTTTTTCTTTTAATTTGTTCTAGATTTAAAAATTACATAAAAAGTACTTAAAATCACAATGTAATAATATAAGATATTAAAAAAACATAATTAAAAATCATAAAAGAAATTTTATTGACTCTTTAATTCCATATTGAAACATAAGAAGTTTGTTTGAAAATAACATAAAAAGTAACGTAAATTAAAGTAAAATAACAACTACAAATATTTAAGAATCATATAAGAAATTTAGTTGAGTTTCGTAAAAGTACCTACGTCACATAAAATGGAACAGAAGAGTAATATATATTATTTGAAAATGATATAAGAAGTGCTATAAATCACAATAAATTAACAACTTCAAAATATATTTAACAAAATCACATACAAAAAATTATATAACTCTCCAAATTTCATCGGTGTCACATAAATTGAAACAAAGAACTACTCCCAATTTATGTTATTTACTTTCCTTTTTAGTCAGTCCCAAAAGAATGTCACATTTCTATATTAAGTAACAATTTGATTATAAAATATTTATTTTACCCTTAATGAAATAATTTACAGTCATACAAATTTATATCATTCATTTTGGACCACAAATTTTAAAAGTCTTCATTTCTTTTTTAAACTCCGTGGCGAATCAAACTACCTCACATAAAATGAGACGGAGGAAGTAATATACATTGGGCCCGCGCTGGCGCGGGAACCTAATAACTAGTATATATAGATGGTGTGATGAACATTGTAATGTAGCTCTCAAATTTTTCCTTCTTCTCTAAATGCAATTTCGTTCTTACCAAGTTTTCACAAATCTCCTTTCACCTTAAAAATTCCTAAAAATCCAATTCAACTTTCTCACAACGCATAAGCTGCGACATTATATCCACAACTCAAGAGTCTGAAATTTCCTCTCTTAGATCTCGCTAGTAAGTTTAATTTTTTCTCTTTTATCTGATTTTTACTCTTTCTTCTTTTAAGAAATCTTTTATTTCTTAGTTATTCTGACGGAAGGTTCTGTAATTAGATTATTTAGAGCACGGTATATTGTTGGATGATCAAGAGTAAAGGATTATAGGATTATTATCTCTGTTATATCCATATAAGGAATAAGAAATACATATAAATGTGTTGATCCAACAAATATAGTTAGTATAGTTAATATTATTTGATGTATTTTCTGTTACTCCTATTAAAAATATCTAGGAGAAGCCAAAATATAGTTACTATAGTTAAATATTATTTGATTTATTTTCTATCACTCTTACTAAAAATATATTGTAGAAGCCAAAAATGGCGCATCTATCAACACTGGATCTATCAAAAGGTTGATGTGGTTAACTTAATTGTTTAATTTGTTTTAACATTTTTTATAGTATATAAATTCTTTTTACTTTATTAAAATAAAAGGTTTCAACGATACGTGGAAAAAGGGAGAATGACTTAAAGATAGACCAAATGAAAAAGATAGAAGAAGCCATTGAGCAGCATCCACTGCACAATTCTGTACGCCCCAAGTTTTTCTGAGAAGGTAATAATTAGTTATAATTAAGTCACGTTACTTTATTAGATGTGTTTTCTTGTATCATGTTGTGTATTTTATTGTAAAGTGTATATGGGCCTTATGGAGAAAGAGTTTGATGCAAGAGCATTGGCGGCTCAAGCTAATTAGTAATCGGAGGTTTAATTTTTAATTATTTCTTTATTTCTTTATTTCTGAGATGCAAAGGTATTTATTTCTTTTAATTAAAGAACTTTATTTTTTCTAAGGTCTGTTTGTTTCGAAACATTAAAGAATGTTTCTTTCCTTTTTATCAATTTTCAAATTTAATTTCCACATGATATGTTTAGGACCACAAGATTAACATATATATATATATATATATATATATATGTTGTTAAGAAAGACTTGTATTAATTTTATTATTACTAAAAAATTGAACCCTTCAAATTTGGGGACTAAAAGGGATGTCCTCATTTTCAAAGGCAATGAGCCACCCGAGAAGGTAATATTTGGTTATAATGAAGTCACATTTAAGTTATTAAATGTGTTTTCTCGTATTGTATCATGTTTGTCTATTTTATCAGAAAGTATATATGAGCCTTACAGAGAAAAAGTTTGAGGCAAGAGAAGAGGAGATTAAAACAAAAGTTGAACCAAAATTGCACGCCCTGCTAATCGTGGGATATGGGAAAGAGAGAGGAGAGTTAAATTCTACCTAGCAAAGAACACTTACGAAAAGATGTGGGGCTGCTATGGATTTGGTAAAATAATTCGTAGTTGAGTTACAGATTTAACTTGTCCTGTTATAGAGTAATTTCTGAAGTTGTAATTAAATTTGAAAGTTAACGTTGTGTATGTCAGATATTATATGTCAACATATTGAGTGTGAGGTACGAAATAGAATGACACATATAGCAAAATTACAGAATTCGGTCACAAAAGTAGGGATCCAAAAATAAGTGTGTTCAATTGTCAAGGTTCAATTTTTTTCTTTGCTAGCACATTTTTCGGTCTTAATGCATCTTGTGTAATGTTTTATGAACGTAAAAGTTAGAGGAGACGTTGATTATGATAATGTCCAAATTTGTAGGGACTTGAGCTATATGATACAACACACATATCTAAGGTATATAGATGTGCTTCAAGACGTTAGCACTGATTTGAATGACATTGGATGTCACAGTTAAATACATTTTGTTTTTATAAGTTTACCAGAGTTCGTACACCTATTTAAATCATTATATAAGGTCTAGACTAGATTGATATTTTATTCATAATGTAAGGAGTAAATTTTGGGTTTTAATTTAATAGAACTAGTCACCAAGGCATTCAAATATCCTATTATGTGGGGCACAAAAGTTTAAAGATCTGTTTTCGACATTTTATATCCATCAGTATGAGGATTTATATAGCTCGTTGGAACACATTGTAGACATTGAAATTTTGTGGGACTCTACAAGATGCGTTCAATTCGAGTTGGGACTCTACAAATTGTGTTCAACTCAAATTAGGATTCTTGGAGGTTACTTAACCTTAAACCCTAGTTCACGCCTATATGAAGGGTACAAAACTCCCTTTAAATGCATTTTCAAAATATCCCATAAACTCTTGGGTATTTTTAAAGATCAAGATCTCAAATATTCCAGAAAAAGGAATATTCATATAGAAGTCAAATCTAAATCATCCTGGCCCTCGAATCATGGATAAATCTTAGAAGAGTAGAATCAAGGGAGGAACAGAATTGTACCCGCATAATTATCAATAAAGTTATGTTTCTTTAGATTTTATTTGTGTGGTTGATTTATTTTTCATGTGTTTAAAATTTGTTGCAAACAAATTGGCACGCCCAGTGGGACCAAATCTGCCCTTCATCTCTTCTCTCATAAATCAAAATTTGAAAAATCTGAAGCTGTAGAGGTGGAAGAATGAGTACTTCAAGCCTCGTCTTTGAGTTTCATCGAGTCTACACTCCGAAAACCTTGCAGCAGAGCGCATTTGTAGACATTGAAATTTTGTGGGACTCTACATTCAATTCGATTTGGGACTCTAGAAGGTGTGTTCAGTTTCAATTAGAATTCCTATAGGCTACTCAACCTTAAATCCTAGTTTATGCCTATATAAATGGTACTAAATTCTCTTAAAAGACATCTCAAAATATCCCATAAACTCTTGGGTATTTTAAAGATCAAGATCTCGAATATTTCGCAAATTAATGGAATATTCATATAGAGATCAAACCTAAATCATCATAGTTCGAGAAATACGCTACTAACGACCCTGGAATCATGGATAAATCTTATGAGAGTAGAATCAAGGGAGGAACATAATTGTACCCGCAATCTATCTTTATCAATAAAGTTATGTTTCTTCATATTTTATTTGTGATTGTAATTTATTTTCTGTCACTTTAAAATTTGTTACAAACAAATTGGCACTCCCAATGGAACCAAATTTGCCCTTCATCTCTTCTCTCTTAAATCAAATATGAAAATCTGAAGATGCAAAGATGGAAAAATGAGTACTTCAAGCCTCATCTTTGAGTTCCATCAAGTCTACACTCCGACAAGCCTTGAAGCAGAGGGCATTTGTAGACATTGAAATTTTGTATGACTCTAAAAGATGCGTTCAATTCGAGTTGGGACTCTACAAATTGTGTTTAACTCAAATTAGGATTCTTGGAGGCTACTCAACCCTAAACCCTAGTTCACGCCAATATAAAGGGTACAAAATTCCCTTTAAATGCATCTCAAAATATCCCATAAAGTCTTGGGTATTTTTAAAGATCAAGATCTCAAATATTTCATAAGTTGATGGAATGTCCTTATAGAGGTCAAATCTAAATAATTCTAGTTCGAGAAATACGCCACTAACGGCCCTCGAATCATGGATAAGTCTTAGTTGAGTTTAATCAAGGGAGGAACATAATTGTACCCGCATATTTATCAATATATTCATGTTTCTTCAGATTTTATTTGTGTGGTTTATTTATTTTCCATATGTTTAAAATTTGTTGCAAACACACACGATTCTCAATTGGCCGAATAAAAATATATAGAAGAATTAACATGTCAAACAAATATGAACAGTTCTATTAACATGACGTTACAAAACTTGTAATCCAGATAAACATCCTCACAATAGCATTTAACGTAATACTCAAGGTTAAGCTAAGTACTAGGAAAGGAGATTTAAATGCAGACTTCAAGTCACCAGAAGTCCCAAGAATTCTTCACCTGTATAATTATAACAAAAGAGATGAGAGCTGGTGAGTAAACTGCAAATGTTGAAAATTAGCAATTCTTTAAGCAATTAAGCTCACAGCAGTAACCACAACTCCTAAAACATTAAAACATAACACTTTGATGATTCATTAACCTTAATCTCTTATAAAACAATTTGGCAGTTTCTCAGAACAAATTTAACCCAAGGGAAGAATGACATGTATCTCAAATAAACCAGAAAATGAACTGCTTACTCAAAACACATAGCAAAACACTGAGAATTCATTGCTATAAGTGAGAAAATTGCACATTGTAAAATGTTAGTTCGACACACTGTTGATTAGTGTCGGAAATGAATCTACGAAAATATTCACCTATTTCACTAAAATCAACAAAACTACATAATACAGATTATTTGTAAACAGAAAACAGTGCAATATATATACAAACAAAAAGCAACTGCAGACCTGTTGGTTTGTGTCTGGAACAACTCCATGAAAACATTTACCCATTTCACTAAAATCAACAAACTACACAGTGCAGATTATTTCAAAACAGAAAACAGTGCCATCTATATACAAACAAAAAGCAACTGATGGGTCTCTACCTTGTAAAAAAGGAATAACTTCAAATACACTTGAAAAACTCAGCACCAAAACTTCATTATCAGAAACATTTCAAACATCATCCAGTAGAAAGCTAACCTCAATAAATCAATCAAAATTGTTCTTTGATGAGTTTTATTCTTGACTTGGAATGCTTTTCCACCTCTACAATGAGATTTTCTTTGATACTACTTATACAATATAAAAACAAATTATTATCTTGAACAATGTGACATGTCAAATGCTGTCACATAAAGTTAGATAGAGACCGACGTAGTACACTTCCTAGAAAAACTTAAGCCTTCCATTGTTGCTACTTGTTAGTTGATTCCTAAAGTATGCTAATATATTTATAACGGTCTTAATCTTATAGATGTGAATTAGACATAAAACTATTGGTTCTACTATAACAAATAAGCAGTAATGATACTTGAAGACTACTGTCAGAAATTTAAACATGTTATAACATCAGAAGCAACATCTTAAAATGTCTAGAAGTTAATCATCTACCCTTGACATGACGACCGGGAAGTCCACATTATCCTTTTGATCTTTGACCACCATAGCTTGAAAAAACTGCCTATATCCATTACCCATCTTGGCTAAAAAGATAAGAAAGTACATGTGGTCACGACAGCCATATCCCTTCACCTTCCGAACTCTCTCAAACACATAGTCCGTGCCCTACAACGAGTACAAGCAAACTTTCTTAGCTTTCTGAACAATACAAACAAAGGAAAAGGGAAGGAAATGAAAAGTGTGATTAGAGCACAAAATAATAGTGGATAAGAAAGACAGCATGAGTTACTAGATCATACCTTATCATCATTATATTTCTTAAGTGCTCCTTCAGCATAACCCCTCAACATCCTTCTTTTTTTACGATCACGTAAGTAGTGGCGTAGGGGATAGGAGGGCAGCAGGCGTCGCCCAGGATATTTTTTGTATTGTTTTTTAACATCAATACGCTATCAAATACAATGAGACAACCATCACTAATTAAATTGCATCAAACTTGTTCTTATAGCTAGTTATTTCAGGGGAGTGCCTTAGAATGTTTTTTATTTGCGGTACAAACTGATACTTTCTTGTTGATTGTGCATTGACATAAACCAGGTGATTAGTAGTAGTGAACTTGAACTATTAACTAAAAGGTAAGTAACTAAGATACAACTAGTTAACTTGTATAAAAATTGTCATGTAGCAGCTAAAGCACAACAAAACCAAAGGTAAAGGCAACTAGGTGATGCATCTAAGTATTTCAGGGAAAAAAGAATAGAGTAAGCTACCTCGCTCTCATCAACCTGTTGGAAGTAGGTCACCCAAAAAGGTACATTGCATTCCACTTCTGAATCATAGTCAGATCCTCTGGATATAACCTGCTCACCCTCAGAACTTTCACCTTCGTCGTCGGTGCTATTGTCATCTTCATTAGATACACATTCCTCAATTTTGTCCTCGATGCTTTCGATTTCTTTGTTCACCAGCGGGGCATCCAGTAAGTCTGGGAAGTCTACCCTCTGAAAATCCGGCACACCCAGGTATGCGTATATACAGATTAATGATAGCTAGGTGATGCATCTACGTATTTCAGAAAAGGAAATAGAGTCATCTACCTCGCTAATAGAATTATCGGATTCTAGTTCTGAATCATAACCCACACCTTCGTCGTCGGTGCAATTGTCATACTCATTATTAGATACATAATACTCACTTTCGTCGTCGCTGCTAACCGGCGAGCAATCCGATTCGACTGGGAAATCTAGCCCCTGATAATCCGGTACGGCCCGTCGCATTGGGTGCAACAATGGGGGCAGTGGCGGTGCCGGTGGGTGCAAATGTACACGTTCCATGACTTCTCTCTCAGCCGCTGATGTGCAAAAAGGAGAGTTACAACTTACAACATACACTCTCCGTCCAATTTTACTTCTTATTTATTTTGAAATAAATTTTCAATTTTATTTGACACTTTTCACTTATAAATGATATGGAGAATGTTATTTATTCTAGGGAAAAGGCTCAAATATGCCATCGAACTTTCAGAAAAGGCTCATTTATGCCATCCGTTAAAAATTTGGCTCATCTATGCCATTACCGTTTAAGAAAAGGCTCATTCATGCCATTATTTTTTAACGGTGGTTTTACAAAACCATTTTTTACACGTGGCCAATTATAATTCGGCCACGTCATTATTTTTTTTCAGAATTTTGATTTTTTATTATAAAAAAAATAATGACGTGGCCGAATTATAATTGGCCACGTGTAAAAAATGGTTTTGTAAAACCACCATTAAAAAATAATGGCATGAATGAGCCTTTTCTTAAACGGTAATGGCATAGATGAGCCAAACTTTTAACGGATGACATAAATGAGCCTTTTCTGAAAGTTCGATGGCATATTTGAGCTTTTTCTCTTTATTCTAAAATAAATTTTCATTTTTATTTGTCACTTTTGACATATAAATGATATGGAGAATAATTTCATACCAAATTTCAATTTAGTAATGCTTGTCGTGTTTTACTACACTATCCCTACTAATTAATGTTTAATATTAGCTCTTGAAATGATATGACAATAATTTCATACCAGATTTCAAGTCACATACACCTAGATACATGTTTTGGCGAGATTTGTCCATAGGAGAGTGGCGAGCGAGATGAGAGAGAGGCGAGTGAAATTTGTTAATGTATTCGGATACGTGCAAATTCATTCAAATGTAATGTATCTAGAGCAAATTACACCTATTTTTGACTCCATATATCTCGAGATACTTGTATGTGATATTTGGACGCGTTAAAATCTGATAAGATGTGCTTCTCTCTTTTGCATCATTCCTAATGGACATGCAAATTCATTTAGATATAATGTATCTAGAGAAAATTACACATTTTTGATTTCATATATCCCAAAATACATGTGAATTTATTTGGACGAGCTAAAATTTGATAAAATATGTAATATTATTGACTAGCATTTATCTAACTAATTAGCTCCTATATTGGTAGGATTTCTATAAGTTGTACTCTTATTACAAAGAAAAAGGTGTCAGTACTTGAGTAAATTAAACACATCCATTTGAATAGAGTATTGATGCAAAAGAGAGAAACACATTGTTTCCTTAAATTTAAGGTCAAATCTCATTGTTTCCATATTTTTCACATCAGATACACTCCATTACTATTTTAACATGCCCAACAAAAATATGAACAAGGAAGTCAAATAACATAGTGAAATTTACATCCAACAGCATCTGCGACAATATCTCTTCACCTGTACAATAACAAAAGTAATAAGAGTTGGTGAGTAAACTGCAAAAGCTGAAAATTAGCCATTCTATGAGCAATTAAGCTAAAGCTATAACAGGAGAGCCACAACACTCGTAGCAGCACATTAACAGAATACATGATCATCACGTTTCTTTCTTAGTACCAATCTTTTTCCCTTAAAATAACATAGCAGTTTCTCAGAACAAAATTAAACCAGGGGAAGAATGACACGTATCTTTAATTCAACCAAGAAAAACTGCATAATCAAAGACACAAAGCAACACCGAGAATTCATTGTTATAGGTGAGAAAATTGCACATTGTAAAATATGAGTTCCACGCACTGTTGATTAGTGTCGGGAATAACTCTATGAAAACATTCATCTGTTTCACTAAAATCAACAAACTACATCGTATGGATTATTTGAAAACAGAAAACAGAGCAATTTATATACAAACAACAAAAAGCAACTGGTGGATCTCTACCTAGTAAAAAAAGGAATAAGTTTGCATATATTTGAAAAATTCAGCACCAAAACTTCATTATCTAAAGCATTTCAAACAACATAGAGTAGAAAGCTAACATCAATAAATCAATCAAAATTGGACTTTGATGTGGTTTTACTTTAACTGGAATACTTTTCAACCTCTATAATGAGATTTTTTATACACACATTATTATCTTGAACGGTGTCACAAGTCAAATGCTGCCACATAAAGTTTGATAGAGAATGTAGTAGACTTTCTAGAAAAACTTATTCCTTCCATTGTTGCTAATTGGTTCCTACGTCATGTAAATATGTTTATAACTGGCCTTAATCTTATAGAGGTGGATTAGACTTAAAAACTCTTGGTGTTCTATAATGCATACACAGTTATGATACTTGAAGACAACCTTAGAAATTTAAGCATGTTAAATCATCACAGAAGCAACATCTTAAAATGTCTAGTAGCTAAATATATACCCTTTTCCTGACGACCAGGAAGTCCAAATTATCCTCTTCATCTGGGATCACCATAGCTTGAAAATAGTATCTTTCTTCATCATCCGTCTTGGCTAAAAAGATAAGATAGTAAATGTAGTCACGAGAGCCACCTCTCTTCACATTCAGAATTCCCTCAATTACATGGTTGGTGCCCTAGAATGAGTACAAGTGAACTTTCTTAGCTTTCTGAACAAAACAAAAAAAGGAAGAGCGAAGGGAATGAAAAGTGTGATTAGAGCAAACTTTTTTCTATGGATAGGAAAGATAGCAAGAGTGACTAGAGCATACCGTATCATCATGGTATTTCTTAAGTGCACTTTCAGCATAACCCTTCAACATCTTATACTTTTTACGGATACGTAAGTAGCTTGGAAGGGGATAGAAGTTAGGCAGCGGGGGCGGCCCAGGATAATCTTTAATATCAAAACCCTATCAAAATACAATGAGACAAACATCACTAAATTGCATAAAACTTGTTATTTCAGGCAAGTGGCTTAGAATGTTCTTCATTTGTCATACAAACTAATGGTTACTTGTTGACTATACAATGCCATCAACCATGTGATTAGAAGTAGTGGACTCGAACTATTAACTAAAAGGCAAGTAACTAAAATGCACCTAGTTGACTTGTATACAAATAGACATGTAAAAGCAGCTAAAGCACAACAAGCCAAAGGTAAAGGCATATGTACATACAGATTCATGAGAATTAGGTGATGCATCTAAGTATTTCCGGAAAAATAATAGATTCAGCTACCTTGCTCTCGTAGACCTGTCTGAAGTAGCTCTCCCACATAGGTTTATCGTGTTCTAGTTCTAAATCATAGTCCGTATTCTGGACTATCCTCTGATTACTAACATCATCCTTATCTTCGTTGTTGGTGCTATTGTCATCTTCATTTGATACATAATCCTCACTTCCGTCCTTGCTGCTATCACTTTCTTCTTTCACCGGCAGGGAATTCAGTACGGCTGGGAAATCTACACCCTGAATATCCCGTACGGCCAAGGTAAAGCCATATGTATATACAGATTATTGAGAACTAGGTGATGCATATAAAACATGTTTGGATCGTTTTTACCTATTGTATAGCATTGTTTCATTAGTTTAAATACAATGTTTGTTTCAATTCATACTTAATGATATAATCTATTCATAGAAACAATACATTATGAACCAATACGTAACAACTGTCCAAACAAAGTGTAATTACTTCAGAACAAAGAGGAACAGAGTAAGCTAATTCATCGACCTGGTTATTGTATTCTGGATCTGAATCATAACCCTCACCTTCGTCGTCGGTGCAATTGTTAGATTCATTAGATACACAATACTCACTTTCGTCGTCGCTGCTAACCGGCGGGGAATCCGATTCGGCTGGGAAATCTAACCCCTGAAAATCTGGTACGGCCGATCGTCGCGGGCACAATAATGGGGGCAGTGGTTGCTGCGAACGTACAGATTTCATGGCTCCGCGATGAGTAAAACTCGGGAGGGTGGTGGGCATGAGTATGGTATTGGTAGCTATTGAAAATTTCTATTTTATAATTTTAGTTTTCCGTTTCTAAAAATATTATATTAAATTAATTTAATATTTTTGAGATTTTGATACTTTATGATACGGTAAATTGATAATTGTATTTTGCTCACTAATATATATATATATATATATATATAAGAGAATCTTAGTCCCGCGGGCTGCGTATGTGGCGCCACCACAAACAAGAATTTCTTTTAATTTATTTATTTCTAAAACTAGCTTTCCCTTTTAATGAAAAGTTGTGACTTTTATGAAAAATTGTGACTTTAATGAAAAGTTGTGACATTTATGAAAGGTTGTAACATTTATGAAAGTTTGTGATCTTTCCGAAGAGTTGTGACATTTCCAAAGAGTTAGACATTTCCAAAAAATTGTGACCTTTCTGATAAGACACAATAAATATTTATTCACACTACACTTTGTTCTCTATAAATAGAGGGGATTCCTCTCATTTTAAAACAACGAAAATTCTAAACTTCTTCTTATTCTTGTGCATAATTAAATATTTTATGTACTTTGTTACTGTTGAATGACTCATTGACACCATTGTGTTTATATCAATACATTGTGAATAAAATTGTTTCATCCTGAGAGGATCTATTTCATTAAACATCGGGTACTAAAGGAGAATAATTTCATGAAAGGGGAAGACTAGTATATATATAAAAGAAAACATTAGGCCCGCCTACGTGGCGTCACCACAAACTAGAATTCCCTTATAATTTATTTATTTTCAAAACTAGTCTTCCCCTTTCTTGAAAAGTTACGACTTTTATGAAAAATTGTGACTTTTATGAAAAGTTGCGATTTTTATGAAAAATTGTGTCTTTTATGAAAAGTTGCGACTTTAATGAAGAGTTGCGACTTTTATGAAAGGTTGTGGCCTTTCCGAAGGGTTGCAACTTTTTCCAAATAGTTGTAACCTTTCTGATAAGGCGCAATAAACATTTGTTCACACTACCCTTTATTGTCTACAAATAGAGGGGTTTCCTCTCATTTTAAAACAATGAAAATTTTGTACCTCTTCTTCTTCACAATTAAATATTTGTGTACGTTACTCCTATTGAGTGGCTCACTGACACCATTGCTTATGTTACAGATCCTGATATGTATTTTTATCGTCATTAATTTATGCTTATGTTATTAAGGATAAATGATAAGGTGTAATAATTTTCATTTTCCTTTACATTATTAATGTTTGTTACTACGTAATCTTGTATGTAAGATAATATAATTTTTTAATTTTAATGCCTAATAAATTTTAAGTAATATTTTATAAATCTCTTAGTTTTTGACGATATCTAATAGAAAGATGAAAAATGTTCATTTTTAAATACTTGAAGATTGTTTTATGCTAAAAATGATACTTTAAAGATGTAGTTTAAGTTTGGGGTATAGTTTAAAAATGTTTTTGGCCAAAAACTTGTGGACGGTTTATCAACTATTACTTAGATCTTTGCTTGAAACAGAGTGGACAGTTTATCTACCTGAAAGTCCGACGGTGCTTGACAATTTCTAGTCTTGTCTATATTTGTTCTTTATTATCATATGAGTGTTCTACTTTGCTGCTTCCTTCAACATTCTCTCTGAATTTTTCTCTTGTTCTTTATTGCTATGCTATTGATAGTTTAATTTCTGTTGTTGTGCAGTATTTTGTTAGTGTCAATTCTTTCTTTTTGGGGTGGGGTTATGGAAGTTATTATCGTTAACTAGAAATTCTCAATGTTGTCATGAGCCATGACTAAAAAGATTTCAGTTTTGTGTTCAGTGCTGGATGTAGTGTCTGTTGGGTTTTAGCAAAGTGTGAATGGGAAATAAGAAGGGAAAAAGGAAAAGTGGGGAACCAATTTTGGAGGGAAAATGAAAAGTCATTGTAAAATTGCAAATGAATAGTCATTTCTTCCATATTGGTAGAAGAAAGGAAAATTGTTGTCTTTATATTAGGAAACACTTCCTTTAGTTCTTAAAGGGCTAAGAAGAAGGTGTCTCCTTGCGCCGTCGTCGTTGCTCGGCCTCGGCCAGTGATTGAATTTATCGCCTTAGACAAGGCAGGTGAAGAAGCTGAATGGCTCCGAAATTTCTTAGAAGATATTCCGTTTTGGCCCAAACCAATGGTCCATGTATGCATACACTGTGATAGTCAAGCTGCAATAGGAAGGGCTGGAAGTGTTAGGTATAATGGAAAGTCTCATCACATACGACGAAGACATAACACTGTTTGACAACTACTCTATAGTGATATTATAACAATTGACTATGTAAAGTCAAAGGATAATGTGTCGGATCCGCTTACAAAAGGCCTAACTAGAGAGGGAGTTGAGAGATCATCGACGGGAATGGGACTATGGCCGAGAACAAGTCATCGTGGCAGTAACTCTACCTAGAAGACTGGAGATCCTAAGATTTTAGGTTCAAGGAGATAAAACAAAGTCATAGATGACGGTTCAACATTGTCAAAAAATTATTTTATGTCCATTCTCATGATGAGACAATGTTCAGTAACCAGGATAAAGTCATAAGGATTTTTTAATAGTTTCTAAGTTTGATTCAGGGTATATCAAATGGTGTATCTACGGGATAACACATTTAGAAATCACCTTTGTAAGTGTGAAGTGTAAGTTGCTTCAAGGAGAATCCTGTAAGGCCAGTTCTCTAAGCACTTATTAACCGAGATGTATTCATGGCTGAAACGAACAAAACAATGAGAACCAAAAACAGTTCAAGGGTTGATTGTATGACCAATGTTGTTTAGGTATACACCAAAGCTGGACGGTTCAAAGATATCAAATCTACCGATTGACCGAGTATATCCGATATATGTTCACTACGGAAAGTTTAAAGGGAAACCTACTTATTCAGATGCAATTAACCCTTACTTATGAGACACACAAGTTTTTCATGCATATGTTTTAAACAATAGCCATTCCCCATTCATGTGGGGGATTGTTGGGTTTTAGCAAAGTGTGAATGAGAAATAAGAAGGGAAAAAGGAAAAGTGGGGGAACCAATTTTGGAGGGAAAATGAAAAGTTATTTCTCTTATATTGGTAGAAGAAAGGAAAATTGTTGTCCTTATATTATGAAACACTTCCTTTAGTTCTTAAAGGGCTAAGAAGAAGGTGCCCCTCACACCGTCATTGTCGCTCGCTCGGCCTCGGATTTGGCAAGTGATTGATTGATAATTTTTTGAACAAAATTTATTTAATCAATCTTGTTAATCAAATCAATTCTCTTATAAATTAATTCCGAATATTAGTTAATTACGGAACGGAATTATTTGAATTCGCGTGTAACGGTAAAATTTCCGAAAGGTCGTTACTTTTTCTGAAGGGACCTGATCCTTCAGAAAAATCGTTACTTTCCCAAAATGACTCAACGTTCTGAAAAAAATGGGTCTGAACAGAATTATCTGAACAGACACATTCCTTGCTGAAAATGGCTATAAAAGGAGGTCCTTTTTCGTTTTTTCAAACACTGAAATTTTTTTCTTCTTTGCATACATTTTCTTACATAAACAAATTGTCGATCGACTGAGTCATTGTATG
Source organism: Solanum tuberosum (assembly GCF_000226075.1). Lineage (NCBI taxonomy): Eukaryota > Viridiplantae > Streptophyta > Magnoliopsida > Solanales > Solanaceae > Solanum > Solanum tuberosum. The sequence goes on from NW_006239107.1 coordinate 499,425, forward strand.
CTCTCGTTATTGTTCTTCTGTTCGCTGAAGTTATTGAAGTTTGAGGTACTGTTACTTCATTAACATGTTAATCCATTTTATCTTGGGAGAAATTAATCTGTAACCTTGGGTACAATGAGGGGATTAAATTTCTTAAGGAAACACAGTGATTTTTGTGGACTCGGATTTAAGTTTCTGTCTATTTCATCTTATTTTCTGTTTCTGTATTTATTTGACTAACCTGAATACATGAGATAACAGTGTCTACATTTATCTCATGTATCTTTTGTTTGAAAAATATTCTAGATATTTTTATGGGATTGTTTGAATCTATATTGCTCGGATTCTTAAAAATGTCAACAAGTATGTGTCGGATTCGCCAAAAGTAGTGTATCTTGTGTATTTTATCACTTTCTCATGTTGTATCTTGTGTATTTTATCAGAAGTATACATGAGTCATACAGAGAAAGAGATCGAGGTAGGAGAGACTCTACCAAAGTTGCACGTCATGCTAATCGTGGGATATGGAAAAGAGAGAGGGGTTGACTTCTACGTGGCAAAGAACACATACGGAAAGAAGTGGGGCTACCATGGGTTCGGAAAAATAATCCGTAGTTACACATACAGAAAGAAGTGGGGCTACCATGGGTTTGAAAAAGTAATCCAGTAGTTTAGTTATAGATTTGATTTGTCCTATTATAGAGTAAATTTTGAAGTTGTAAGTAAATTTGGAAGTTGTGATATATTTAGGAAAGGGATAACGGCTTGAAAAATACCTCAACTTTGGTAGAATTTGGTGTTGTGATACTAAACGTTCATGAGGACCTATTATCTCCCTAGACTATTAAATACCATATTTTTTACCCCCTGAACTATTTAATAGTGTATTTTAAAGGTATATATATGCCCACGTGGACACATTACTATTTATAATTTGGCATAATACATATATTGGACCTTAAACTTGGCTTCAAATTTTAATTTTGACCTCCAACTTTCATAGTGCACAAAACAGACACTTTAACTATCCAACCTTTTAATAAATAAACACGCGTGTCTTACCTAGCAAAACGTGTGATGTGCACGTATTTTGCGCGAGTTAGGAGTAATTTTCGAGTCCCACAACAAGTAAAAAAAAGCTGAAATGACAACTCTACCCTTAATTAATTTTATTTTTTTTCGTTCTAAAATGGACATGTAAAGTATTTAATTAGTTGGCAGCTATTGAGTGCCTCACTAATACACGTGGAAGCGTTTGCATTTCACGCTCTTTGGCTCCAAAAATCACATGTTTATTTATTAAAAGGTTGGATAGTTAAAGTGTCTGTTTGTGCACTATGAAAGTTGGAGGTCAAAGTTGAAATTTTGAAGCCAAGTTTAGGGTCCAATATATGTATTATGCCTTATAATTTTGCATTATTTTTTATGTCCACGTGGGCAAATATATATGTTTAAAATACAGTATTAAATAATTTAGGGAGGTAATAGGTCCTGATGAAAGTTTAGTACCGCAACAACAAATTCGACCAAAGTTGAAATATTTTTCAGACCCTTATCCCTTTAGGAAACAAAAGAAGTTAACATTGTCAAGTTTTGGTATTAGGGACTTGAGGTAAAATGATACAACACACATCCAAGGTATATTAGATGTGCTTCAAGGCGTTAGCAGTAAACTGCAAATGTTGAAACTTAGCACTTCTTTAAGCAATTAAGCTCACAGCAGTAAGCCAGTAACCACAACTCCTAGCACATTAAAACATAACGCTTTGATGATTCATTAACCTTAATCTCTTATAAAACAACTTGGCTGTTTCTCAGAACAAACTTAACCCAAGGGAAGAATGACATGCATCTCAAATAAACGCATAGCAAAACACTGAGAATTCATTGCTATAAGTGAGAAAATTGCGCAATGTAAAATGTTAGTTCCACACACTGTTGATTACTGTCGGAAATGACTCTACGAAAATATTCACCTATTTCACTAAAATCAGCAAAACTACGTAATAGAGATTATTTGTAAACAGAAAACAGTGGCAATTTATATACAAACAAAAAGCAACTGCAGAACTATTGGTTTGTGTCTGGAACAACTCCATGAAAACATTTATCTATTTCACTAAAATCAACAAACTACATAGTGCAGATTATTTCAAAACAGAAAACAGTGCAATCTATATACAAACAAAAAGCAACTGATGGGTCTCTACCTTGTAAAAAAGGAATAACTTCAAATATATTTGAAAAACTCAGCATCCATTACTATTTTAACATGTCCAACAAAAATATGAACAAGGCAGTAAAATAACATAGTGAGATTTACATCCAATAGCATCTGCGCCAACGTCTCTCCGCCTGTATAATAACAGAAGAGATAAGAGTTGGTGAGTGAACTGCGAAAGCTGAAAATTAGCTATTCTATGAGCAATTAAGCTAAATCTATAACAGGAGAGCCACAACACTCGTAGCACATTAAGAGAATACATGATCATCACGTTTCTTTCTAAAGCATAATCAGAATGAATATAATTTTCTGAAAAAATGCTTCAGTGAAGGAAAAGATATTAGTACCAATCTTTTCCCCTTAAAATAACATAGCAGTTTCTCAGAACAAAATTAAACCAAGGGAAGAATGACACGTATCTTTAATTCAACCAAGAAAAACTGCATAATCAAAAGACACAAAGCAACACGGAGAATTCATTGTTATAGGTGAGAAAATTGCACATTGTAAAATATGAGTTCCACACATTGTTGATTAGTGTCGGGAATAACTCTATGAAAACTTGAATGAGATATATCTTTCTTTTTTCAAATTCAAAATGTTCATAATTGAGGTTACACAAAATCAGAGCCAGAAAAGGAAAAAGACCAATAGGTTCAAAATGGGTTTGTGCCGCAGGTGTTGAGCGATCTACTCTACACAGGTGTGGGCTTACAGTGAAAACATTCACCTGTTTCACTAAAATCAAGAAACTACATCTTATGGATTATTTGAAAACAGAAAACAAAAGCAATTTATATACAATCAACAAAAAGCAACTGATGGATCTCTACCTAGTAAAAAAAGAAATAAGTTTGCATATATTTGAAAAATTCAGCACCAAAACTTCATTATCTAAAGCATTTCAAACAACATTCATCAATAAATCAATCAAAATTGGACTTTGATGTGGTTTTACTTTAACCCGAATATTTTTCAACTTTTTATACAATATAAAAACACATTATTATCTTGAAGGGTGTCACAAGTCAAATGCTGCCACATAAAGTTTGATAGAGAATGTAGTAGACTTTCTAGAAAAACTTATTCCTTCCATTGCTGCTTATTGGTTCCTACGTCATTTAAATATGTTTATAACTGGTCATCTATAATACATACACAGTTATGATACTTGAAGACAACCTTAGAAATTTAAGCATGTCAAATCATCACAGAAGCAACATCTTAAAATATCTAGTAGCTAAATATACCTTTTTCCTGACGACCAGGAAGTCCAAATTATCCTCTTCATCTGGGATCACCATAGCTTGAAAATAGTATCTTTCTTCATTATCCGTCTTGGCTAAAAGATAAGATAGTAAATGTAGTCACGAGAGCCGCCTCTCTTCACATTCAGAATTCCCTCAATTACATGGTTGGTGCCCTAGAATGAATACAAGTGAACTTTCTTAGCTTTCTGAACAAAACAAAAAAAAAAAGGAAAAGGGAAGACAGTGAAAAGTGTGATTAGAGCAAGCTTTTTTTATGGATAGGAAAGATAGCAAGAGTGACTAGAGCATACCGTATCATCAAGGTATCTCTTAAGAGCACTTTCAGCATAACCCTTCAACATCCTATACTTTTTACGGATACGTAAGTAGCTTGGAAGGGGATAGAAGTTAGGCAGCGGGGGTGGCCCTGGATAATCTTTAATATCAAAACCCTATCAAAATACAATGAAACAAACATCACTATATTGCATAAAACTTGTTATTTAATAAGTTATTTTGAGGCAAGTGACTTAGAATGTTCTTCATTTGTCATACAAACTAATGATTACTTGTTGACTATACAATGCCATCAACCATATGATTAGAAGTAGTGAACTCGAACTATTAACTAAAAGGCAAGTAGCTAAAATGCACCTAGTTGACTTGTATAAAAATAAACATGTAAAAGCAGCTAAAGCACAACAAGCCAAAGGTAAAGGTATATGTATATACATATTCATGATAACTAGGCGATGCATCTAAGTATTTCTGAAAAAATAATAGAGTCAGCTACCTTGCTCTCGTAGACCTGTCTGAAGTGGCTCTCCCACATAGGTTTATCGTGTTCTAGTTCTAAATCATAGTCTGTACTCTCGACTATCCTCAGATTACTAATATCAACCTTATCTTCTTCGTTGGTGCTATTGTCATCTTTATTTGATACATAATCCTCACCTCCGTCCTTGCTGCTATCACTTTCTTCTTTCACCGGCAGGGAATCCAGTACGGCTGGGAAATCTACAACCTGAATATCCCGTACAGCCAAAGGTAAAGGCATATGTTATATGTATATAAAGATAACTAGGTGATGCATCAAAAAAGCTTGTTTGGATAGTATTGTTTCATGGTTTAAATACAATATTGGTTTTAATTCTTACTTAATGATATAATATGATATGTTTTGAACCAATACGTGACAAACTATCCAAACAGTGTGTAATTATTTCAGAGAAAAAAGGAACAGAGTAAGCTACCTCGCTTTCATCGACCTGGTTATCATATTCTGGATCTGAATCATAACCTTCACCATCGTCGTCGGTGCAATTGCTAGATTCATTACATACATAATACTCACTTTCGTCGTCGGTGCTAACCGGCGGGCAATCCGAAACTCTCCTTGCTTTAACTAAAGAACTACTTTTCACTTTAAGTAGGACTCTAAGAGCTCTACCTTAGAATGAGTTAGATTTCCTGTGTTAACAAGAAGGAATGGCGGGACGCTAAAGAGATGGCTATGAGACTAGTGCAATCAGGTAATCGACCAAGTAATCCACATACATGATAAAAGAGCATTCCAGCCCTAGTGTACTTATCCACTGGCATTGAAGGAGAAGAATGACAAGGTCTGTGGATACACCCGTTCGCCACTTTGTTCTCAACTCTTCTCACCTCCTGGGCGAGACAAGCTACCTTTAGCTAGGAGCCTCTAGTCTTTCTTTCTAGGGTTTCTATTCTACTATAATGAATGAACAAATCTCTATGATGATGTATAGATCAGGTAATCCAATTTTGATGGCCAGGCTCCATTATTCTCGGCTGGGAAATCTAACCCCTGAAAATCCAGTACGGCCGGTCGTCGTGGGCGCAATAATGGGGGCAGTGGTGGCTGCAAACGTACAGATTTCATGGCTCCGGGATGAGTAAAACTCGGGGTGGTGGTGGGCATGAGTATGGTGTTGGTAGCTATTGAAAATTAATATGAAGAAACTAAAAAGAAGAGAGACTTACTATTTGTCTTTGAGGTATGGTTTTACAATGAATAAGATCTCTTACCTATTTATAGGGGAAATCAAAGTTGACCCCCCTAAATAGTATTCCTAATCATACTCGTAAAGGACTCCATATAATTGACATTTACTATAATACAAATATTTTATAATAATAGATAATATGAATAAAAGTAAAATCATTAATGAAATACAACTAAATAAATATTACATAATTGAAAAAAATATTTCAGATTCTACATAAATATTATACTTTCAAGATCACTACGGTGCTCCCATAAATGCTCTATTAATGCATTACGTAATTCAAATGAGCTTCTTTGTCCTTTTTTTTTTTTATATCGAGCTAGAAATTGTTGAAATTGATAATTTTTTGTGAATGTTAATTGTAGCTATATCCAATTATAATTTATAGAGTAATTAACATAAATTTAATTTTTTTAAAAGTCGTATAAAGAAAATTATTATAAAAACATGACAAAACTTCAGAATATAGCAAACATCAGCATACATTTAAGATATATAGCTACTGTTTACTTTTTATTTTATTTTATGGATACAATTAAATGTTAAATAGCAAAAATAATTATATACAAATAAAAATTAGTTTTTTTAATATGTATATAAATAAGTATTAAATGACAAAATTATCATCACACGCCTAATCAATTATAGTTAGGCACGTTTTACGGTGATGTTCCCATATTTACCGATCCTCATCACTTTTCATTACTCTCTCTCTCAAATATCACAAACTTATTTTTTCCTTTTTTTTCCAAGTCCTTGAAATTCACGATTCATTTTAGGAGTAATTTCTACGATTCTTCTTTATTAGGACTCTTGTAATTGCATTTTTTTTCCTTTTTATGACGATTATATTTGTATAAATCTATATTTTCCTTCTATTTTCATAGGGTTTTGTTTGAAAATTTTGTTTTCTACATTACAATGGCGGAAATTAGTATTGCGAGGAAAGTTATAAAATGTATACATTTATTTGACGAATTTTTGGATGAACTATCTTCTTTCAATTTGTGTATTACTCAAAAGCAAATCAAATTTTATGGCTGTATTATTGCAATGGAGAATGAAAGAAGAACAAAGAATCACAATGGCCCTATACCTCCAATTGTATTGATTTATTAATACAGTGAAAAACTTATACATTTGAATACTTGTATTGTATTATATTTCTTTGATTTTTTATTTTTTGGGTTGTCCATTTGTATTGAAATATTAACACAAGTTGAAAGGTTGATTAACAATACAAGTACAATTGGATACATAAATACATTAAGTTTGTATTTTTTTTAAAAATACTTGAAGCAACATTATTTGTCCACTATATCCATTTTTTGCTTAACAACAAGGGTATTTATATGTATACTATATAGTTGTATTGATAAGGTAAATCATATTTAAATTGTCTTGTTCATATGCTAAATTGCTATACTTTACTTTGTTTGATATATTGATACATTAAGTTTTATAAATACTTGTATCCATTTGAAAACAAAGTATTCATACGCTAACCGTTTGTATTGAAATATTAACACAAGTTGAAAGATTGATTAACTATATAAGTACATTTGGATACATAAATACATTAAGTTTGTATTTTTTTTTAAAATACTTGAAGCAACATTGTTTGTCCACTGTATCCAAATTTTGTTTAACAACAAGGGTATTTATATGTATACTATATAGTTGTATTGATAAGGTAAATCATATTTAAATTGTCTTGTTCATATGCTAAATTGCTATACTTTACTTTGTTTGATATATTGATACATTAAGTTTTATAAATACTTGTATCCATTTGAAAACAAAGTATTCATATGCTAATCGTACACATAATATATTAACCGTGGGTAGGAATTAGATTCTCTATGTTAAATCGTCTGACTGAAGCCCCACATATGTAGATATACATAAATAAATCATAACATAGATCATGATTTGAAGAGAAGCTTACACCGGTGCAGTTTAATAAATTTAGGAGTACATGGTTTGATGTATATACTTGTGTGCATGAGTGTCGCGTTCAAAATCAAACTTTTAGATGCTTACTGGTATGTGAATTGAAGGATAGTTCATCAATAAATACAAGAAAGTGATAAATCAATTTAACTAAACAAAATTAAGTGAATACCTTTATGCTTGACTAAGAACAATGGAGACAATTGAAGAAATGAATATGATGTATCTCAATCTTTTTGTTAAACGGATTGAAATCCAAGTGGATATGCATTGACTAGGTATTTATTAGTTATTAATTTAAAATTGAGAAGTTGAGAATTCTAGGGACCTAATTAAAGGGATTCATTTATAGTAAATACCTTATTTAGTGCACTCTAATTATAATTGTATCATTGTATAATTAATTTTTTTTACACAAATACAGCTAGATATACATATAAACTATAGTCATTTTTGGTAAATAGCATACTTATAGCTATTGCATTTCAATAACCCTATAAATGTAGTCATTTATGTAAGTTGCTCTAAAATCATTACATAAAAAATAATTAAATATACAAGAGATTTAATTAAAACATACAATTTATATAATATTTAATTAAAAGATTGTATAATGAAATAATATTAAAATATTCAAAAAGTGAATTGGCGTGATGAATACTGTTACACCAAAATTGGTGTAACACTATTCACACACCAAATTTGGTGTAAAAATTGGTGTGGGTTGGAGCTCAAAACACCAAATTTTACACCAAATTTAGAATTCGGCGTAAAATTTGGTGTTTGGTTGGAGATAGTCTTGATACGCATATAGGTTGCCTCATTAAAAACCTTACAAGGAAAATTCAGTAGGACAAAACCTCGTAAGGAAAAAAGAGTACAACGCGCATTAACTCCCCTTAATGAGAACATCAATCCAGAGACTTGAATCTTCGCATTCCAAGCTTGTGCACCATCTTCTTGAAAATTGCAGTCGGTAGAGACTTGGTGAATATGTCAGCCACATTGTTACTTGAACGAATCTGTTGCACATTTATATCACCATTCTTTTGGAGTTCATGTGTATAGAAAAGCTTTGGTGAAATATGTTCTGTTCTATCTCATTTTATGACTCCTTCCTTAAGTTGTGTTATGTATGATACATTATCTTCATATAAAATGGTGAGTACTTTATCACACTCTAAACCACATTTTTCTTGAATGAGATGTATCTGTAACATATCGCAATTTGAAATAACTAGGAAGAAGCTAGTAATTGGAAATAGTTATTTTTGGAAAAAATGAAAATCTGAAAATTTTGTTAAGTCTGAATAAGTTGAACTTTGGTCAAATCTCAGGATGAGTTAGGTATACTTCCAGATATGGTTGGGAAGCTCTTGGAAAAATCTTTCCAATGCCACTGAGTTTGCGCAATTCCGAGTTTGTATGAGTGAGTTATGTCATTTGGAAGTTGGGCTGTTTAAATAAGGAAAGTTCAATCCGGATTTTGGAAGGGTAATTTAGTCTTTTCCTTACCTAATTATTCAAAATCGTTATTAGGAGTTTAATTGGGGTAAAGTCAGATTTTAGTCAGTTTAAAAAAATGAATTCACGGTATGGCTTGGAGAAGAGGAGAAAGGAGGAGAACGTTCAAGATTCATCAAGTTCTTGTGATTTTGGTTGTGGAATTTGCAAAGGATTCAATCCTTACGAGGTATGTGAGTCTTTCATAGCATTGGGTTCGTTTACCCACGCGCCAAACATGTTTAGTTCAACGAATTCGTCCTAAAAGAGTTTGAAAGTTGATGTCCTGGACATGTATGCTTGAATTTGAATGTCGTTCTTGAATTGGACTGAATTGAGGAGTTTCTGAGATCGTTGCGTGAGTTTTAGAGTTGCTTTGAGTTTTTTTTTTTAGTAGAACGACCCTTGGGTGGGTCAGGGGCTTAGCAACCACCCCAGGCCATAGTTGCTTTGCGTTAGGTTATTGAGTATGTATGCTAGGTGTTGGAATCTAAAATGAATTTGAGAACAATAGTTGAGTTTAGGCGAATTGGGGCTGGAAAACGAAGAAGGAAAAGTCGGGTAGGTTTTGGCACGCGACTTGCTCCCCCAATGAACAAAAATTAGCTTCGCGGCGCGGTTAGGACGCAGACTCCTCTGTTTCAAAATTTAATTTCGCGAGCATTGTTGACACCCAATTTTAACCCTATGCAGTTCGAGTTAAATATCGAGCTTCTTCAATTTCAAACAATTCGAAATAATCATCTTTGAAAAATCCTAAAAATATATATATTTTAAAATCTCTTTCTAATTAGTTTCGGTTAGTATCTTTCAGAAATAATTATATAATTTTACATGTTGGTTTATATAATTTTCATCTTTTATATAAATATTTAATAAATAGCCTAAAAATAATGTTTAACATAATTACACATTTATTTCTTTGAATTAGTGAATTTTATAATTTTGTATAATTAGTTCTGTAGTTTAAAGCAATAATAAGTTTTGATAATTATTTTGTTTTGTTTAAATTAAGAAGCTCAAATAATTAATCGATAATTATTCATCTTATTTTAATCTTGTCTGATTTAGTTAATTGACTCAAATTGATTATACCTAACTCAAATTGGCTAAATTAGCAACTAAATTGGCCAACTTCTAAATAAAATGGGCTATCCTTTTAATTTATATACTCTCCCACGCTCTTTCTCTTTTCCCTTTTTCCAGCCCTCACATAAGCTCCTCTCCCCTTTCTTCATCCTCCAAAACACAAAAGTCAATATCAAGAACTCTAATTTCGTCATCCAACTACACCACCCATCACCATTGACAGTCCCTCCTTCCATATTCAAAGATTTCAGACCTCGAGCTTGATTTGTTGACTTTGGATTAGATAAAATCCCACCCAAATCTAATTCGAATCGGAAGATATCACATCGAATCCAGATTTTTGGGGGCATGTTCTTCTCTTACTCCTTTTCTCCTCCATTATTGTCAATCAATCTCTCATCTCCCGCTCAAACGACTATTTAAATTCAAGCCTTTATTTTTGCTATAAATACATGGTATTGATGCCATTTAGAGAGGACTCGGACGGAAAAAAAATAAAAGACCGAAAAAAGAATAGGGGAATTAGAATTTGAAAGTTGGAGAATAGTATTCCCCGAAATAGAAATCCACAAGGGTTTGAGCCTTGAATTTTCAATTTTCTTTCAATCTCTTTTACTGATCTGTTGGTGGGTCCAAGGTCGAATCACTCTCTGCTCGTCGTCTCAGTTCGCTGCCCCCAAAAAGGTAACATTAATTTTCAGATTTTAGTTTATGTTGTCATGAATTAATGGTTGCTTAGTTTCATGATTTGGGATCATGATCTTTCTGTTCAAATTGATGTGATGACTATTTGATTTCGTTCTCGTCTTAAATATGATTGTTTTCATTTAGTTACGAGATTTGGTTTCTTCATGTTAGCCCCTCTCTATTTCTAATGTTCATTTTGTTCTGTTTCCGGCTGGATTTCTTAAGTGTTGTTGTTCTACACCATGGTTTCTACTTCTTGTTTGAGTTTTCCATATTCATAGCATGTCTCAATATTTATGAATTTGTCAAAGAGTGTTCCTATCTATATTTAACTTTTCGGAATGTCAGAGTGATAGTTGCCATGAAAGTTTAAAAGTGCTAACCTCGGAGGAAAGACCGACGTCCGGTAGCGTTACTATTAGCTAGTATTTTATTTGGAGTATAAGTTTATGATCTTTATACTTGTAGCCACCTCAAGCTTGATTAATTTCTTGAAATCCATGTCCTGCACTTTTTTTGAAATTCTAAATGTTGATGTACGTTTCTTTTTTCCTAAACTGTGCAATATTTGTTTTTAAATAGTCACATGAATTTATGTGTAATCAAGGCATAATTGATAGCTCTCTGTTTCAACTTTAGTGCAGCCAATCTTTTGGCATTTTGCTATTAATAGAAAAAAGCAAGTTTAAATATTGTTTGAGATGAGTTTCTTCTTCCCTATTAACCAATTTCCTTTCCCTGACATCTTCTTTGGAGAATAGTATCATCTTGTTCAAGTCTTTATTTGATTAACATTGTTTCAATTGTGTTAATTTCCTGCCACTTATTTTCGAGGGTCTATCTACAGGAGTTTAAATATTATCTTACATACTTTATTAGTTGGTCTTAGTCTAGCATTAAGGGATCTGTTGGGTTTCATATTAGTACTATGGTTTTATATCAAGATTTGAGAAATCTATTATGATACATGGAATGAGTGATAATGACAATATTAATTGCTTTCAACTAATTTGATTTTGTGAGTTACAACAACTCACACGTTTTTCCTCATCTTTAGCCGCACTACACATATGCTAATCCTTATCCTTTGTTTTCATTGCATGAATTGTCATTCCGAGTCCATGGTGGACTTATCTACCTTGCATTCTCGAGTTGAGCCATAGAGGCTCGAATCTTATTTATCATTGAGTCAGCCAGGTCATCGGAATAGGCCTAGGGAGGGCTGGAAATTGATCACAAGTTTCGGGAAGTCCAAAAATGGACCGTATACACTGATATACAGGTTGAGTGCAATATTTACAGATAAAAAAAAATGGAAAATACGGGGCTGAGGAAAAATACAGATGTTCGGAAGCAAGAAAGACATCGAAAGGGCCGATATACATGCTGATATACACCAATATACAACATGTGTATACCAAAACGGAAATTGAGCTTAAGGCTAAAAAACAGCAAAGTTTAGGCCCAAGAGGCCCAAATCAGCAATAGTTTAGGCCCCAAAAAGGGGGCCCAAATTCATCTCTCCTTTACCTTTAAATTATTTTATTGTTTGTTTTTCTTATCATTAACTCTAACTTTAAAATTGTTAGTTAACTTAATTAAATTCCCCAAAAGATGAACTATATTCTTTATGTTAGTGTATTTAGTCAAAACTTTTATTTATTTTTCAATTAATTTATAATAAGTTTTCATGCTTTTAATTAATCAAATTGATTCAAATTATTATGTCTTAAAATGATTCAAATTATTATGTCTTAAAATGATTCAAATGAGTTCTAATTAATCTAATTTTGTTAAAATTCCAATCATTTGCAATTTAATTCAAATATTTCAATTAATGTCCTTTTTTCTTAAAAAATAAATAAATTAAAATTGTTCTTTATTTAACTATTTTTCTCAAAGTTAATTGAATATTGTAAATTATTATATTTTTTATGTTAAATCATTCTCCTAAAAAATAGTCAAAATGTTTTAGTCAAGTCGTAGGATAACCACATGTTAACGGCTACTTTAAGTGCTAATACCTTCTTAGAGAAGAAATAAGAACCTCCTACCCATTTTCTGTAAATTTTTAAAGGTTTATCTGTTAAGACCTTTTAAAATTAAGTTTTCTTAATTTCTTTTAAAAATTAAGTGGCAACTCTTTTCTAAGTATTTTTCTCAAATTGTTTTATACTTAGAACATTCAAAAAGTGATTTTTCTAAAGATAGTAAAATTACGGCATAACAAGCATTTATTTAAAAACATCTCCGTGTCGCGGACTTGTTCCAAGACAGTGATTTCAGAATTTTTTTTCTCATGTTTGGCCATCTAAAATCATTCTTAAACATCATGAGATCTTTCCTATATCATAATCCTTGAATCCATAATTCAATTCAAGGAGAGTTAAGAGTCAAGTTTAGAAGTTAAGAAGCAAGTCAAGAAAAGTTTATAAAGTTTTCAAAAGTCTTTCACAAACGTTTTTACTTTGTTTTAAGACTTAAGTTCCAAGTTAAGCAAAGAGTAAAGATTTGAAGTTCATTTCTTTAAAGAAGTATATGAGAACTAAGTATTTCCAAGAGTTTAAAATGTTTTCACATTTGAGCAAGAAAGGGAACAACGATTTCAAGAGAGCTTTTAAGCTTAGTTTTGAGTAATTATCTCAAATCAAAGAAAGAAGTTTGTTTTAAAAAACATATGAGCTAAGTATATTTTGGACGTAGTATTGAGCACCGATATGGGGATGTGAGTTCATATTAACTCAAGTCTCCATAAACTTTTGTTGATAGTCACGTGAACAACTCATATTTTTGTAGGATCTCTTAGTTTTTGACGATATCTGACATAAGGATGAAAAATGTTCACTTTTAAATACTTGAAGAATGTTTTCTGCTAAAAATGACACTTTAATGACGTAGTACTTTAAGTTTGGGTATAATTTAAGTATGTTTTTGGTCAAAAACTCGTAGACGGTTTATCAACTATTACTCAAGGCATCTCCAACCCTATACTCTATTTTACTTTCCAAATATAGAGTTCTCTATTTTCTCAGACAATCAACTCCAACCCAATTATCTATTTTACTCTCTAAAAAGAATTTTTCTCTCTCTCCTCAATATTATATTATTATTTCAATTTTTTTCTTATTTTCTTAGTTCATAATATAAATCCTTTATTTCTTTTTCCCAATAATTAATTTATATAATTTTCATGTGAATAAAATTTTATTTTTTCAAAATTTTTAATTAATATAACTTATATTTTATTCTAAATTTTTAAATAGCATAAATTGCAGAAAATATTATAATATACAAATTAATGGACAAATTCAAATAAAAGTGAAATAAAATTACATAAACACTCAATTTTTGAAATTATTACGTTGCTCCCATAAATGCTCTATTAATGCATTATGGAGTTCAAAATAAGCATTTTTGTCCTTAATTTTTTATGTCTAGCTAAAAGTTGTTCAAACCGGAGATTTTCATCTACCACCATTTCTGTCGTTAGAGTTGGAGTCTCTATAACATCTTGAATTGGTACATTAAGATTACGTTCATCCTCAACTATTATGTTGTGCAGCATAATACATGTAGTCATTATATCATGTAGCACTTTCTTTCTCCAAAAGCGTGTCGGTCTTGCAATAATGCAAAACGTGATTGCAAAACTTTGAATGTACATTCAACATCTTTTCAGCATGATTGTTGTTTCATCGCGAATTATTTATTATGTTATGTATTGTATTGTATTGTATTTTATCTTGTAATTAAATTATTATGTTATGTAATGTATTGTTATCTTGTATTTAAATTATCATATTATGTATTGTATTTTTAAATTAAATTTTTCATCTTATCATTTTAATTTTGTGTATTCTTTATAGTGAAAATTAATGATAAAATCAAATTATATTATTGACAAAAATTAGAAAAAAATAAAATACTATTAATTCGGGATGAAAGTAGTATATATTAAATAATATATTTTTAAAAATATTATATTACATTTAAAAAAAATATGAATATTAGATATTTAATTAATGACATTATATGTAAAATAATATATTAATTAGAAAGTAATAGAAATAATAATAAAATATTCAAAAAGTGAAATAGCGGGTGTGAATAGTAGTTCTCCAAACTATTCACCTCTCTAAATGTAAAGAGTAGAGAGTGATATGGAGATGGATTGGAGTGCTCATTCTCTATTTTAATCTCCAAATATAGAGAATGAAGAGCAAAATAGAGTTGAAAATTGGAGATGGTCTTGCATTAATTCTTTACTTGAAACAGAGTGGACGGTTGAAAGTCCAATAGTGCTTGACAATTCCTGTAGATAAAGACAATTTCATTTTGGGATTTGGAGCTGATGAATTTACCTGACTTTGAAGGAAACAGGTGTCCATGACTTTGTGATCTCTTTAACTTACAATTATCTTGAAACTTTTTTGTTTTATTAATATTTTTCTCCAAAATTTAAAACTGCTTACTTAGTAATGAATTTCAGAAAGTGGAATTCTTGAATTTGATGCTGAATTAAGAAGTCAGGAACCGATTATCATCACAGTAGAAGAGACTAGGAGAGATGAAGTGCAAAAATTAGAAGTGAGCAATATCAGTAACGCTTTCCTAGAGAATATTCCCAATGATGATGAATATGCAAAGAACAATTCAACAATTTTGCCTGCTGATGAGCAGATCCACTTTCCAGAACATTATGCAATAGAAAATGTTTCGAGCACTGAGGGGTTTAAAAATCGCGCTTTCTATGTGTTTAATCAGGTTTATTTGGATGTGGTTGAACATGTTAATTTCCTTGTCAATAGTAACGGACAATTGATACCTTCTGAAGTTAATGGAGCGTTGAAGATGAGAGCTTATTTGAGGTACTTGGTGTTGGGAAAAATACTACAATATTGATATTGGATTGGAATCATAAAAGAGTAAATAACTTATCACAAACACTGTGTCGTGGTAAGTCACTGCCTTGAAAGCGATTTCGGCTCGACTCCGGTGCAAATTGTTGTAGCCGGTCGCTCCCCAAGGTTCTACAGTCACTTTCAAACACGTGCACTCGTGGCTGAAAGTTTGGAGTTGCACAAAAACAATTTCCTAAAAATCCACAATAGGAAGAATGATTGTTTAAGTCAATAAAGAAATTATTGAAGGAGATAGTAAGTGAAAGTAAGGACTTGGTTTTCTTCTCTGTGTTTAGCTCCCAAATGATACTCCTTAAATAGAAAAATCATTTACGTTTCATCCATCAAAAAAATGTAAGAAAATAACGTATAATCAATGTAATGAAACATTACTCTTACTTTAATGACAAATTTGTCATAATACAGAAGTAACTTCAAGTTTTCTGAATATTTTCTTACGAAGTTAAGAAACTGACATTTGAGATAAATGTGAACCATTAATGAGAAAGTAACTCTCCTATTTCACATATACTACCGACTTAGCAATGTTCACATAGATTAATTACGGAGAGTTAAAAGATGTAACTTATCCTTTGCATTAAAAGAAAAGTAATATTATCCACACTTTTGTTGTCAAATGATGTAATTTAAACAGATACATAAGTAGGTCTGTTCTGTTTCGATGAACGATAGATAAGAGCTTTCCTATAGTTGATCTAATTTCATTTCTGCATTTCCTCGTTGATCATCGTAAGGGGCTCTTCTCATTGCAACAATCTGTTTTGCTGTGCTGGAACATGTTTTTGTCTCTTGTAGTGGCATGCCTGAGTGCAAGCTCGGGCTTAACGACAAAGTACTATTGGAGGCTCAAGGTCGACCTACCAAAGGCAAATCCATTGATTTGGATGATATCAATATGTTGAAAGCTAGTCTGTTAATCAAGTGACTGCTTCCTCAATGTGCTGTAAAATTCAGTAAATGAATCGCGTATACCATCCTTGACCCGAGCTTACTGTACTTTCAGATAATAAACTTCTTCTGTCTAGACCATTTAACGCGTATATTCAGGTGTGTGTGTCTGGCTAGGTTTGAAAATGATCGCACAATATCTTTTATACCTCCTGATGGATCATTTGATCTGATGACTTATAGACTCAGTACTCAGGTCAATTTCATTATCTCTGTTACTATATTCTCATTGTAATGTAAAGTGTGCCTATCTTATTCTTCTTCTTCTTCGTTAATTGAGGGGGACTAAGTTTATAACTTTACTAGTAATGGATTCAGGTGAAGCCACTGATTTGGGTGGAAGCTCAAGTTGAAAGGCATTCAAGAAGCCGCGTTGAGATGCCTGTCAAGGCCAGAAGCCAATTTAAAGAGCGAAGGTAGTATTCTTATCTTCTGTGATCAGATATCAGACTAGTTGTAAGTTTGCTCAAGGAAATATTTCAACTGAACTGGCAGATATATATGGCAGCACTGCTACGAATGTTGAAATTGAGTTTCCTGTACCATCTGATGCAATGAGTCCCATCATACGAACATCGATGGGATATGCTACATATGCTCCTGAGCGAGATGCAGTGGTATGGAAAATCAAGTCATTTCCGGGTAACACGGTAGGGATTCAGCAAAATGATATGTGTGTAATGTATCCATTTGATTGTCTACTGGTTTTATCAGTCACATTTTAACTAATGTACAGGATTACATGCTGAGGGCAGAGTTTAGACTTTCAAGTGTAATATCCGAAGATACACCTCCTGATAGAAAAGCTTCAATCCGCGTTAAGTTTGAGATACCATATTTTACAGTCTCAGGAATTCAGGTAATTTTATCTTAACCTTGTGGAGAAAAAGTTCCATTGCACTTACGGTATCAACTACTCTATGTTAACGTTTTGAGTTTGAGCAGGTTCGTTATCTCAAAATCATTGAAAAAAGCGGATATCAAGCTCTTCCATGGGTGAGGTACAAAACAATGGCTGGTGAATATGAACTAAGGCTTATATGAGCAGGACTATCTTTGTGGCACTGCACTATGTGTACTGTGAAATCTACGCTATTTTTGGTAATTTCCACTTTTGTGTTTCTTCGTATACTTTCTTCTTGGAAAAAGTAAATATATACCTCCAACAATCCACATTGAGCAATGCAGCTATGTAGTTTTAGTGATGTCTGCTCTTAAGGTCTCTTTCATTCTTCTTTCTCCTCAAAATGATTTAAGATGTAGCAAGAACAGCACACGAATCTTATCTCGATAATGAGGATGTATTTGCATAGAGTCAATAAGTTCACAAAAACAAATATATACATTTTTGTGTACATCCTTCTGCACCATTTAGTCTTACAGAATATCTATGCCTACAAAAAAAAGACTAAACTCTATTCATGTGGAGAGTTCATAGAACTGAGCAGAGACAACCTTTTAATAAATTCATCATACTCTTCCTTATGGCTTATCAAACTGATCCTCATGTATTTTTCGCTTGAACCAAAATGTGTTCCGCTCCTGGTCAAAATCTTGTGCTTCTTCAGGATTTCACAGTCGTCTATGGACTTCTCGCATTTTAGCCATGCAAAAGCTGAAAAGAGGGGAAGAAAAGTTGATTGGCTTAAACCAAAAGAACTGTCGAAAAAACAGATATAGCTCAATCAGTAAACTAAAATTACCAGGTTGTGTTCCAAATCTCTGACCACTAAAGTTGCATTTTTCAACAGGAAAGTCAAGTAAACTAAAAGTTTGGCCTTTGCTGACCGCTGATCTTAATTGTCTCCATCGCTTTGCCATTTTTCATTGTAGACATAATGGAAGATAGTGAGTAGTCACAAGAACCACCTCTCTTTACATTCAGAATTCCCTCAATTACATGGTCGGTGCCCTAGAATGAGTACAAGTGAACTTTCTTAGCATTCTGAACAAAACAAACAAAGGAAAAGGGAAAAGGTGTGATGAGAGCAAACTTATTTAATGAAAGAAAGATAGCATATGTGACTAGAACATACCCACATTAGCATATCTAACAAAAGGATGAAAAATGTTCACTTTTAAATACTTGAAGAATGTTTTCGGCTAAAAATAATACTTTAAGGATGTAGTTTAAGTTGGGGGTATAATTTAAGGATATTTTTGGCCAAAAACTCGTGAACGGTTTATCAACTATTACTTACATTCTTTGCTTGAAACAGAGTGGACAGTTTATCTACCTGAAAGTCCAACAGTGCTTGACAATTTCTAGTCTTGTCTATATTTGTTCTTTATTATCATATGGGTGTTCTACTTTGCTACTTCCTTCAACATTAATTTTTCTCTTGTTCTTTATTACTATGCTATTGATAGTTTAATTTCTGTTGTTGTACAGTATTTTGTTAGTGTCAATTCTTTCTTTTTGGGGTGGGGCTATGGAAGTTATTATCGTTAACTAGAAATTCTCAATGTTGTCATTAACTATGACTAAAAGGATTTCATTTTTGTGTTCAGTGCCGGATGTAGTGTCTACATTTATCTCATGTATCTTTTGTTTGAAGAATATTCTGGATATCTTTGTGGAATTGTTTGCATCTATATTGCTCGGATTCTTAAAAATGTAAACGGGTGTGTGTCGGATTCGCCAAAAATAGTGTATTTTTGCGGGTCCGGCATCAAAAGTGAAGAATCCACGAAACTATGGTTTGCAATATATGTTTTTGAATGGTTGGAAATTAATTCTCCTGCACTATCCCTTTTCTGAATCTGCTCAACACCTTCTTCAACTTCCTTTTACAGTTAAAATATGGTGCAAAAAAGACCATACGGTGAAGAAAAGCTGTATGAGGTTTCATCTAAGCAGCCGAGACATGTAGAACCAATAGTAGTCAGCTAGTTTCCTTTCTGCAGTGGCTCCTAACTCTTACACTTCAGGTTAGGAAGAGATTATTCTATCAAATTCCTGAAATGCTAGCTTTACGTTGTTTTAACGGCTTTGTGAATAATGCTTTTATTTACACAAACTTTAGATACTCTTGGAGGTTGCTCTTTTAGCAGCACGGTTGGTAGGTGGAGATGAGGAGAAATTTTCAGAAGTCAAAGCTTTCAGTGAAAAGAGACCTGATAGTTGTGATGTGGCTGCCGTTCCTTTTTCCTCTGAGAAAGCAATTGAGACGATCGAGCATTCATGGCTCTGCGCTTCAAACTCTTCTTGGACCTCTAGTAGCACCAGCGTAGAAGACATCAGGTCCGAGGTGCCTTTGACTGCTTCTAAATATTACATTAATTCAGAGTTGTTATTCCCCTCTTTTGAACAATCCTCCTCGGAAATCAGTTCTCATTGGACCAGAATGTGGTGCATATGATAGTAAAAATATATATCCATATATGAAGGAGAGCACTCAAGAAATTAGCCCAAATCTTCCATCTCAAGCTCTAGAATCAGGTTTTGTGGATCATCACGATGAAGAAAATAAATTTGCTGGGACATGTATCATTCCAATGCCTAAATTGGAATTACCTGCAGAGCAGACCACGAGGAGAATGTTGGAGCAGGAAAAATTGGGTGCTCCTGTGAGAAGTGAGAGTCCATTTTTACTTGTATATTATTAGTGATGAAAGGAAAGAGCATGTCAGAAATGAAATTTGAGTTTTTCGACCTTGCTCTTGGTTGTTAGTAGGAAAGCTGTTTTGAGGATTCATTTATATGTAAAGTTAATTTTATGGCCGAGTTGAGCCATATTTCTGAAAATTAATGGAAAAAGAAATCTTTTAAATTGTGTTATGTGCCAAATGTCATTGTTCTTTTGTATAACCATGGACAATCACCTCTCTTTCTCAAATACACATATAAATCTGAACCAATTATTAACTTGGTTCACATTCAGTTCAGGGAAACAAAATTTGTGACTACGTTGACCACAAATTCTACTCCAAAATTTCGTGTTTGTATTGGAGTTCGATTCAATTCGAATTCACACAGCAAGTCATCTCGTGAAGTCTGAGTGAATGAAGAGGAATAATGATCCAATATAGATAAAAACAGAGAGTTAAGAAGCTACCCAATAACTAGGAAGATTACCAATATTTTGGTATTACAACTGTATACCTTTTATTTATGAGATTAACTTGTGTGCACTGACTGTGTAAAGTTTTTTTACACAATCAGGTAAGTTTAACGGTACTAGTCAAACCCAGTTAAACCTCTAATCTATTAATTTTTAATATTTATTAATTTTTTTCTCTCTCTCATTCCATAACGGTCGGAATATTTTTTTCTCTGTCTCAGAGTCCATAATCGTCGGACTTGGGATTCTTTTCTCCGAACTTCTATCTCCCCTAAGCTGCTAAGATCCTCATCTAAGGTTTCATGATCTCTTTTATTCATGTGAAATTATCGATAAAAGGTTATTATCTTTGATTTTTTGGGGAATTATTTGTAGCATATGTTTGTAATCTGAATCTATTATAGATTCTTATGATGTTTCAACCTGATGTCGTTCTCTCGGATGATGCTGACATTGTGAAGCAAGGCTGTGGGAAATCCTTTGTACCATTTACCAAAGGTATCAATGAACTTCTTGCTCCTGGAACCTAATAAGTGTAGGTGGGGTTTATTTTTATTTTTTGATTAGTAATCTTTTGCACCATTTCCCTATGTATTATGTTAAATGTTTCGTTTCTTTTTTAAGATTCTTGATGTCCATTGATTTACTTTTAAATCTTTTACAGAATTTCTAATGTCGTATTTGTTGGGAAAACACGGACAAGCACAAAAATATATATGGTAAAAGTAATGGAAATAAAATGGGAAATAATGACACCAAGAGTTTTACGTGGAAACCCTTCTAAATAAGGGAAAAATCACGGGCCAAGAGGAGCAACTGATATTACTATAGTAAGGAATTTTACACTGTAGTCACGAGTACAATACTCAAAATGACTACTACACACTCAAAAGGAATAACACTCTTTTGATTTCCACCTTACTAAAATATCGCTCACACTCTATTTTTCTTCACAGACTATTTTCTTATATAGTCTATGGAAACCTCACAGCTCTCTAAATATTTTACTCTCTGTGAATTGGTGTGTTACAAATGAGCTCATAAGCTCCTTTTATAGAAGAAATTTGTAACAAATTTCAACCCCCACCGAAATGTTTCTCAACATTTGCTGCCAACCATTGACAATTGCATGCAGCAATTGTTGAAAAGCAATATTTGTCAATGGTGCAGTAAATGTTGAAAAACACAATAATTGAATAATGGGGCTGAACCCCACAAATCTCCCCCTAAAAAACACAATAATTGAATAATGGGGCTGAACCCCACAGTATTGTCCTGGTTGCTACTTCAGGGTGCTTTTTCACATCTTTTGGTGGCTTGAGGAGTTATGAGACAAAACATGAAATTGCCAGACACCTAATTTTTGCACTGCAAATGTGATATGGAGTCGTATCTTTTGAATGTGTTGCGTAATTATGGGTTAAAGATGCAGTTCGAGCTCTTCAAAAATATTGACGTAAAAATGCATTATTATTGGATTATCGACACACACCCGTAGCTATTCTTAAAAAGTCTGAGCAACTGATCTTGTGCATTGAAGTAAAGTACAATTTCTTCTACTGATCATTATTGCCACCAGGAGGATAGTGAGAGGTTCAGTTGTGCAACAGAACTGTTACATATGTTCATGATGCCATATTGGAGGACTTGGTTGTTCCAGTAGAGATTGTTGGAAACTCAGTATCACGAACGAAACAACACCAAGTATAAGTTGGAGACCTTTTCAACAATTAACAGAAAACTTTCAGGCAAAGATGTTGTGTTTGAGTACCCCATCACTGAGGTTTAAGGAAATGTAATGCATGACCTCATCTATTTGACTTGTAACTACACATTAGCGGTTCCTCTGTAATTTTGGCAGTACCAATTTTTTTAGAATGCAGAGAACCATGTGAAATTATTATCAATTTTAAGTTAAAACCATGTTGCTATGTCATAGATTTTGTGGTTTTTTTTTTGAAACTTGGTTTCATTGATCAAAATAAAAAACAAGAAAATCAGTGAACTTTAGAAAGCATTAAGCTTAATTGGATTGTCTAAAATTGTTTGCACTTTTTAATTATTAGAAAAACAGAAATTGTAGTACTATTTTCACCTGATCCCATTACACTTCATTAGATACCAAATGCTATAACGACACCATACTCAATATAATCTCACAAGTTAGATCAAAGGATAATATGTAATGTACGTCATCTCTAATTAAACACGACTTGTAAGTTTTATGCACCTTTACACTACTATCAGACAACCTTCCTTTTGGCCCTTTTATTTGTTCTTGATAGATTTTTGCTATATACAAATGTGAAAACTTGAATAAAACACAAAAAATATCATATCTTGCAAGTTAAAATTGTTTCAAAACGAAAAAATAAAAAAAGGCAGAACCAAACCGACAATAACCAAGCCAACGGTTATTTTTTTGGTTTGGTTTGATTTGGTTTATTTTAATCAATACCCAATCCAAACCGAACCACGGACACCCCTAGACATGGTATGGTAGCTATTGAAAATTACTATTTCATAATTTTTAGTTTTCAGTTGGTTGGGAAACTTACATAAATATACTAAAATAAAAAAAGTATTTATCATTTATAGCAATGACATTTTTAATACATTTATAATACAAGTTTAATACATATTAGAAAGAACAATTTATTATTCACATATAAATTTGTTTTCGGTTTTTGAAAATATTATATTAATTTAACATTTCTAAGATTTTGATGCTTTATGGTACAGTAAATTAGTAATTGTAATTTGTTCAATTTTAATTTACGTAACAGAGAATTATCACTTCAATTTTTCATGAAATGTCTTAATTATATCGTATGAGTAATGTTTTACCGATGTAAAAATATTCAAAAAATAAATAAATAATTCTCTTTATTCATCAATTATTCAAACAGAGTAGACTGTTTATCAACTATTATACTTAGATTCTTTGCTTGAAGCAGAGTGGACTGTTTATCTACTTGAAAGTCCAACAGTGTTTGACAATTTCTAGTCTTGGACTGTTTAATCATGAAATTTTTCAGTAATTGAGTTTAGCATTATGCAAAATCTTTTAATTGATATTTTTTTCCATTTATTTTTCATGTAATTTGATATTAAAAATATTATTAGTTGAAATATGTTTATTCTCAATTAAATATACTAGAAGCAGCGTTTGTTGGAGACTTCCGCTTATAATAATGTGGAATGAAACTCAAATACGGGACATAATCAATATTTTGATCACTTTAATATCATATTGGCCCAGAGATTTATTGATCTAAATACAGTTTGGCTATGACAAAAGTAAAGATAATTAACTTCCATCTTCTTTTCGTTACTAAATGAGAAAAAAGAGCAGATCATGTATCATCGCATCTTTCAAACATTTTTTGCTTCAATAAGTAATGGTGTCTAAGATTTTTAATATTTTTTTTTTCAGAAACTTTTTATAGCAGGTAATGAAATTATGCGGGAAAACTTTTGTTGATAGTCAGGTGAACCACTCATATTTTTGTAGGATCTCTTAGTTTTTGACGATATCTAACAAAAAGATGAAAAATGTTCTTTAAATACTTGAAGAATGTTTTCTGCTAAGAATGATACTTTAAGAATGTAGTTTAAGTTTGGGGTATAGTTTTAAAAAAATTTGGCCAAAAATTTGTGGACGGTTTATCAACTATTACTTAGATTCTTTACTTGAAACAGAGTGGACAATTTATCTACCTGAAAGTCCAACAGTGTTTGACAATTTCTAGTCTTGTCTATATTTGTTCTTTATTATCATCTGGTTGGTCTACTTTGCTACTTCCTTCAATGTTCTCTCTGAATTTTTCTCTTGTTCTTTATTACAATGCTATTGATAGTTGAATTTCTGTTGTTTTGTAGTATTTTGTTAGTGTCAGCTCTTTCTTTTGGGGGTGGGTTATGGAAGTTATTATTATAAGTGGAAAGTTCCAAAATAAAAAGTTGAATTATTATTTTATCCTTTTTCTAAATTAAAGTTTGATTAGTTATTTTAATTAAATATAAATATTTTAATTACATAATGATAGAATTTAAGTTTTTAAGTCCTTTAATAATTAAATTATTATTTTCTTGATAAATGAATACATTGATATTGCTTTTAATCATAATCATAATTCTCATAATAGAAGAATTTGAAAAGTTATGATAGATAAAACTAGGCATAATACATAAATATGCCCTTTAACTTGGCTTCAAATCACATTGATGCCCTTCAACTTTGGGTGTGTACAAGTAGACACTTAAACTTGTATAAAATTGGACAAATAGACACACATGTCCTACATGACATCCTACATGTCATTTTTTTGTCCTACGTGGTGTCCTACGTGTATTGTGCCATGTAGGACGCATGTGTTTACTTGTTCAATTTTATACAAGTTTAAGTGTCTACTTGTGCATATCCAAAGTTGGAGGACATAAACGTAAAATGAAGCCAAGTTAAAGGGCATATTTATGTATTATGCCTAAAAAACTATGTATATATCATCATCATCATCTTCATATCATATCATTCATATATTATATATATTACTAAAAGTGGAAAACTCCAAAATGCAAAATTGGATTATCATTTTATCCCGACATTCAATCATAATATTATAAAATATTTAATTAATTAAATATTAAGTAGCTAATCATATTATATTATACTAAATAATAGAAGTGAGAAGGTGTTAAATTAATATAATATATTCTTTCAAAAAACAATGCATCAATTTTCTTAGTTACTCTCAAATCTGAAAGGTTACTTTGTATGGTTCAATAATATGGACTAGATTCAATGTAGTATAATGTATTCTTTCAAAATCAATGCATTGATTTTCTTAATTAATTTGAAAAAAAATGGATAAGTAATTTGAAAAAAGTTACCTTTCATGTATAATTATATATCATATTCATATGTTGTAGTATAAAATGTAACCCCTTTTATTAAAAATTTTAGTTCTGTCACTGTTTTATTTAATATGTTCTCTCACTGTTGATTCTATTATTAATGTCTTAAAATCATGTTTTATGTGTTCAATTTTGTACTAAATGACTCATGGTTCATGTTGACTATTTGTTGCAATTTAGTGATTTTTGACACATAGATCTATGCTCAATTGAAAGTGTCAGAAATCATAATATTGAATCAGTCCTTGCTTGAATACACGTACAGCGCACGTACCCAAAAATTAGTACACACATAAATCTGAACCAATTATTAACTTGGTTTACATTCAGGGAAACAAAATTTGTGATTAATTGATACATTACCACAAATTCTATTCCAAAATTTCGTATTTGTATTAGAGTTCGATTCAATTCGAATTCACACGGCAAGTCATCTCGTGAAGTCTGAGTGAATGAAGAGGAATAATGATCCAATATAGATAAAAACAGAGTTAAGAAGCTACCCAACAACTAAGAAGATTACCAATATTTTGGTATTACAACTGCATACCTTTTATTTATTTAATATGGACAGGCAGACATCTAAATCAAGATGGTTTGTTAAAGGTTTAAGGTCGAACCTTTACTTCAATTCATTTCTGTGAAGATGACTATTTAAGGATCGATACTTAGAAATTTAGAATACATATGTAATGAACGTTCTTAAATTCTGTCTTTAATCATTTGTTAGTAAAAAAGAAAAAAGAATCGTTTCACAGTTCTTAATCGATCTATAGAAATCCTGAAAATCTCACGAATTCGTCTTTTAAAAATGCATAATTCTGTTTCAGAATTCAGCTAATTCTTATTTGATTTATAATTGGTTTTGTTTTTTCTTGGTTTGCTGTGGTGTATTATTAGTTCGTTCGTGTATATTAGGAGAAATCTACAATGTGCATATTTTTTAAAAGATGGGATAAGGATCTGAAAAATATCTCAACAAGGATCGAATTTACTGTTGCGATACTAAAATGCATTAACAAAAAAATATTACTATTGAATATTGCTAATAATGTTCAAGCGTTGATTAAAATTATAATGATGTGAAGGTAAAAATTGAGATAAACGTATAGGAAAGTGACTTCGATGATCCATCCCAGAGCAAGGTAAGTCATTTTTTCTTTTCTTTTCTTTTTTATATTTGGTGAAAAATATTCTCCCCATAATACATAAATGTACCCTTTAACTTGGCATCATTTTACGTTTATGTCCTTCAACTTTGGGCATGCATAAGTAGCTTGTATAAAGTTGAACAAGTAGACACATGAGTCCTACATGGCGTAATACAAGTAGGACACCACGTAGGATAAAAAATGACATGTAGGACATGTGTGTCTATTTATTCAACTTTATACAAATTGAAGTGTCTACTTGTGCACACCGAAAGTTGAAGGGCATAAATGTGATTTGAAGTCAAGTTAAAGGGCATATTTATGTATTATCACCTTTTTTTTTTACAACCAAACACTTGAAAAAATTCCCCCCCATATAATTAAAGGGAAAATTACGCGGTTAAGCTACGTTATACTACTTAATTACTCATCATAGCTATAGTTTGCTATAATTACCACTCGCGACTAACATTATACATTAATTACATGGGCTGACCACATTTGTATATGTATAATTCGCCAGAATATACAAATACATATGTATAATATACAATTATCTAACCGATATACATATACAATTCACCTCTCTCCTACTCTCTGCCCTCTCTCGCTCGCCTCTCTCCTCCCTCTTCCAATCTCGCTCGCCTCTCTCCTCTCTCTCCAATCTCGCTGCCATATATACAAATGCATATGTACAATATACAATTATTTAACCAATATACATATACAATTCACCTCTCTCCTACTCTCTGCCCTCTCTCGCTCGCCTCTCTCCTCCCTCTCCCAACCTCACTTGCCATATATACAACTACATTTGTATAATATACAATTATCTAACCGATATACAAATACAATTCACCTCTCTCCAACACTTTGCCTTCTCTTGCTCGCTTCTCTCCTCTCTCTCCCAGTCTCGCTCGCCTCTCTCCTCCCTATAACATGTAGCTACGAATTGTAATTATCAAACTATAGCTATGGAGAGTAATTAGGCTATTTTTGAGTAGCTATATGTGAAAGTTTCCCATAATTAAATACACCTAAAATAGGAAAAAGAGTAAAAAAGGAAAAAAGAGAAGGTTATAGGAGAAATATGTGCATACTCGGATATACATGGTTGAGAATAATCAAATATTTGATTTCCTGCTCAAAATCGACGGTAAAAAGTGGTACATGATTTTGAGCAATTTGATTATCGTCAACGATTTGATCAATATGTATATTTATCTATATGCATTACACATAATGCAAAGCCTCTTGATAGATGAGTTTCAGTTTTCTTCTATCTCAATTTCAGGTTGTCATTATTTTCTGTTTTACCATAATCATGTTTGTTATTGTTAATTTGTTACACGTCGTTGTGTTATATTATTATGCTTATATATAATGTGATTTTTTTTCCGTTACGTTATTATTTAGATCATGTTTTTGTATATCAATACCAACAGAGTTTTGACATCAACAATAAAATTTTGTTCACTATATCTAATTTTTCTCTTTAATTGTTAGAGTGAATGTGAGTTATCATCTACCTCTTTAATTTCACTTTTTTCATGAATATGAGGTCCAATGCATTTTATAGGCTTATGATAGATGGATTGGCTAGTAAAACTTGTGTTTCAGGTTAATAAAGATTACCGATTTTCATCTTTGTAAATATCATCTCATACCGCTCTTATGGATTAATCAGTCAATTGTAGAAAATTGGCTGATTGTTGTCAATTAGTATCGAATAAATAATATTTAATAGTAAATATTAAAAAAAAAAAAAGTTAACTTTTGATTTTTCAAATTAGATAATTATATTTAATAAATTGGACAAATTAAAAAAACAAACGGGGTAATATTGTAATGGACAGTCACCAAAATTTGTTTTGGTTTACTTAAAAGTATTGCTACACATTAATAATAAGATCAAATATATAGATAACCGCTCCAAGTTTCCCCTAATATTTATTTCAACACTTTATTTCAATCTTGATCCATTTTATTAATTCTTCAATTTATTGTTAACCATCAAAATACAAAAAATATTATTCAACGAATCTTGATAAACATAGAAAAAGTTTGAAACATACAACTAAATAACACCACATAATTTGGATTCAACTCAAATAATCTTATTCTAACTTTTAGTTCAACTTCGATATAAATAAAAAAACTTATCTTCAATATGAGTAAAAAAGACTCTTATTCATTGTTAATAGTACTACTAAAAAAAAATCTAAAATTCGACAGATTCCATTGGATTGTCAATGATTTTTTCAATTAAAAAATCAATGCAATTGGTTATTGTTCACACAAAAATGTGCAGAAATTATATTAAAAAAATTGTTTTTTTTTTTATAAAAAAACGACGTGGGTTCGTCAATTTTATTTTCTTTTTGAAAATTAATGGACATATGGTGAATTTTAAAGTGTAAAACTGCAGATAAAGATCATAAATAAAAATAACGGAAACATAAAATTAAAAATTTATGTTTAAATAATACATTAACAATGGAATTGAATAGTTAAAATGAAACAAGGTTGAAATGAAGTATTGAAATGAAAATTAAAAATAAGTTAAAAGGGTTATGTATGTATTTGACCTAATAATAATAATAATAAATGGTTTCCGTGATTATGTATACATACTCCATTCATATTTTTTTAAAAGAAATGTTTAATATTCCCTCCCCGCTCATCGTTATTTGTTCAATATAGGAAAAAAAATTCTAAATACGTCACTAATTGTCGTTATATACAACTAGTAGTAAGTTAAATACTACAATGAATTCATAACGAGACATATACACACACTTGAGTGAAGCATAAAATAATAACTAACTTTTTTAGTCGGTTATTGCTAACTACCTTAGGCCTAAGATCATTTCCTCCCTATATAGACACACTTGAGTGCATCATAAAACAATAACTAACTTTTATAGTCGGTTATTTCTAACTACCTTAGGCCTAAGATCATTTCCGCCCTATATATATATGTGTGTGTATTATGAATTATTAGTTTGTAGGAAGCAAAAAAAAAAAAAAAACTTCAGAGCTGATTCTCTTATTATCTTCTTCCTCCACTCCCCTCTGTGTTGCTTGAAATTCATCCGATAATTTGCAGAAAATTGAGAAGTTTCTCTAATTAAGGTGCTTCTACTGATCTTCTTTCTATTTCTTTTAACTCTTGTGTTGTACATAATGAATTAGGTTTTGATAATTCATCCAACTTTCTTTTCTATTTGTACCACTTGATAGCATAGAATGACATGACGAAAAAATCTTCTTCAAGAAGCGCTGCATGCAACTGCAACCTTGTTGAGAACTACAAAAAATAAAGAAATTTTGAAGGATTAATTGAAGAAAGAAAGTGACTTCAGTCCTGTAACTAGTGAATTTCAAGTAGACAATATGAGTTTTTAGGCAGAATGCCTTCATTGTTAGGATCATTTGGCGTTGCAGTTCAAACTATTTGATGAATCTTTCCCATTCCCTCCTTTTTACGTTATGACTTGTGTTAAGCTTGTAATTTGTATCATCGCAAATTCGAAACTCTATGATGGAGTATTAATTTGTTGTCACTACTAGTCTCTTCAATGTTATTTTCTACATGACTTCTTCACTAACTTTTTACTTTCCACATGACTTGATTTTGATATGCTTTACTTGAGCTGAGGCAACCCTTTATGTTATGTTCACAAGGTAGGGCTAAAACGCATGTACATGCCATCCTCCCCAGACCCCACTTGTGGGATATGTTGTATTGATGGGGCAAAATTAATTTGTTCATTGAGAATAATTTGACTTAATGCGAATAATTTTACACTGCTACTTAGAACTCGTCAACAAGATTAGAGATGATGGTGTATGAGAAAAGTTGAAGGTCGTTTGATCATTTTCTACACAGATCACCAAATTTAGTCTTTTAGCGCGGCATTAAATGAGGTAGAAATGAAATCTCTTACAGAAAATCCATTTAGTTTATCCAACTAGTTGCCACTAAGGTTAAGTAGTTGTTACATACACTTGCAATATTAGAGGTATGGCTCGGGATAAGTTAGATTTATAGAACATCTAGTTTTAGAGAAACCCTGACGCTCATTTAAAGACGGACTCAAAAAATATATGGAGAAGAACTAGTTTGGGCTTGAGGGGTGTGTACTTAATTATTATTTGGTTAGGAGAAGTAATTGGATCATCTTTTGCATAGTCTGTTTTTGGATACATTGTAACTTCTAGTTCCAATTCTCCAACCCTTGATTAGGTCGTTTCCAAAAATTTTGAGCTGGGTATGTAAGCCAATGCAATATGCATTTTTTTAAAATAAGTTCTGTTAAACGAATGGTTTGCAACCTCTTGTGTTTAATGGGGCACCTGTGGAATGATATTAATCACTATGGTTCATGATTCCACTCTGTTGCATATCATTTCTACTCTTAAGACCACTATGGTCAGTTTTCTCATGAGATTCTTTTTGCTGCATAGTGGTGTACATAATCACTACCTAATGGTAATTAATTAACGGCAATAACTCAATTGTGTTAAATATGTATTTTTAGTAGCAATTAAGTATAAGTCCCTAAAGTCTTTAGCGATATTGAATCAAATGACACTTAACTAACGCCAATAAACACTTTAACACTCTTTATTAATGTGTCTATTTATTACCGCTAAAAAATATTTTTGTTGTAGTGATCAATCATGAAACCTCTAACTGAGCCAAGAGTATCAGTGCCCGAAGACCCTGCGATTGCTCAATTGAGTTTCTTTAGAAAGGTAATTTAGTTTGTTTTTTTTGTACTAAAGTATTATATATTGCCTATTAAAAACATTATCCTTTCTTTGTTATTTTTAGGTGATCAAATTTACATGGGTGGGCAAAAATTGCCTCCTTGGCGTCGACAACCAAGGAAAATATGGTAAGTTTATTATTACATTACTGAGTTTTATTTTAAACTATATAGTATAAAAACTTTGAGTCAAGTTGTCTTTTGGTAGAGTCTATTAGAAAAAATTATGTATGTATTAGTTTTGTGTATTATTAGTACTTTGTTTGATATTCTTTTTCAATCTATGTACATTCTATTGTGTATTAATGTGAGCATTGTTAATATTATGAGATTTTTAGGTATTAGCAATGCAATGATTTTAATGCACGCATTGACATGATAAAAGACTTAATTGCCCCTCAATTTTTATTTTTATTTTTATTTTTACATTTTTTCCACTATAATAGTGGAGGGTGTCTTGTAAATATTTTTTTTTATGCAATGCATACTATTTTTGATGCATCAAACCAAACAATTCATAAGAATAATCTATGTATAATTAATGAAAGCATAACTAATACAAACATTACTAATACACTATAATTAGCATTAGTCTTATACGCTCTACCAAACGAAGGTGTTTTAGGATAATATATCATATCATATATGATTAAAGTGGAAAGATTCGAAGTTAAAAGTTGGATTACATGAATTTTACCCATGCTATAAATCAAAATTTTATAAAACATTTAACTGTTTAAATATTTAATTGTATCATTTTAATTAAAATGTTAATTTGTAAATCCAAAAAACTATCAATAGGTTAAATTAGTAAATCCAAAAATTTGTACATATATAAATTACTTAACTTTTCATCTTTCCATAACTTTTTTCGTAACTCCTTTCATAAATAATATGATTTTATGATAAATAAAGAAATTTAATAATTTAAAAGGGTGTAAATTTGCAAAATAAAAAGACATAATATCCTATTGTATTTTTTATTTTCTTTATATTTTTTTTCTATGTTTTTTGAGTGAGTTTTTTCTCTATTAATTTCTTACTTTAGTTTTCTATGAATGCATTATTGCGGTAAGTTTATATTTTTATTTGGGCTCAAATAAGTTTTTTTTTTTTACCAAAATCATCTTGCCATACATTGGAATATACTGTTACATCAGAAAACTGAAAAGAGGAAAAATAAAGCATGCCTTTGAATGTCTCATACTACACTAACAAAAACATTTGTGGCTCATAATGCCAACTGTATCCAAACTAACTATGCATCATGGTAATGATGCAACTTGTACAATAACACTTTTCCTTCGGCATTTCCCAGAGCCATGAATCCTCCGCTCCAAGCAGCGATTTAAAGTTTGCTAACTATTAACTGAAGTTTAAAAGATATATTTCTTGTTTAAAAAGAATTAATTTGTAAATATTGAATTTATTACTCATGACATATGTGTTTTCATAGAATTTTAGTTATTTTAATATATTTATTAAACTAGTTTTGAAAAACACAAAAGTATATAAGATTATTTTGTATAACATGATTGTTTTATTGAATTGTATTTTAAGAATATGAATGTAGTTTTATGTCGTGTCAATTTATAATTCACATCGAAATTTGACATGAACTTATTCAATTTAACTCGTACTAAATTGCAGGTATCTGTTGGGCTTATGCTTCGACCGAAGCAATTACAGCCGCTTATGCTATCTTGAAGGGGGAGGTGATCCCACTTTCAAAACAGCAGTTGGTCGATTGTATCTTTATACATCTGGCCAACCCGAAGAGTTAAAATTCCTGAAATGGGGAGAGTCTTTCCCTTACAGTTATGATAGAGTATTTGAATATGCGAGGGATTATGGGATTATTTCTGAAGAAGTGTACCCGTATACGGGGATAAGGAACACTTGTAAATGTCTCGATCCAACAAATATGGTTGGTATATTAATATTTATTGATTTATTTCTATTAATCTTATTGAAAATATCTTGTTTTACTTAAATAATTTCTTTTTGCAGATTCCAAAAGGGGTGCGTGCAAATGGCTATCCGCGTTGGATCCGTCAAAAGGAGCGGTTCGTTAGATTATTTAATTTTTTTTTATAGTATATAAATTCATTTTACTTTATTTAACATTTTTTATATATTTGCATTTTTTATATATTTGCAGAAGTTCATTAAGATTAAGAGGTTTGAGGTTGTGTAGGAAAAGCATAATGGCTTAGGCATAAATGACATGAAAAGGATTGAAAAAGCCATCGAACAACAACCACTCACATGTACAATACCGTACGCACGGAGTTTTTCTAAACATCGTGGGAAGGTAATATTAAATGTATTTTCTTTCTCATGTTGTATTTTGTCTATTTTATCACTTTCTCATATTGTATCTTACTTTCATGTTGTATCTTGTGTATTTACCAGAAAGTATACATGGGCCTAACGGAGAAAGAGAAAAAGATCGCGGCAAGAGAGACTCAACCAAAATTGCACGCCATCTTAATTGTTGGATACGGAAAAGAGAGGGGGGTTGAATTTTACGTGGCAAAAAACACATATGGTAAGAAATGGGGTTACCGTGGATTCGGAAAAATAGTACGTAGTTTAGTTATAGATTTGGTTCGTCCTATTATAGAGTAAACTCAGCACCATATATAGCTTCATTATCAGAAACATTTTCCAGTAGAAAGCTAACCTCAATAAATTAATCAAAATTGGTCTCTGATGTGTTTTATTCTCAACTTAGAATGTTTTTCCACCTCTACAATGAGATTTTCTTTGAGACTACTTATATACAATATAAAAACACATTGTGACATGTCAGATGCTGTCACATAAAGTTAGATAGAGAACGTAGTACACTGCCTAGAAAAAACTTAGCCTTCAATTGTTGCTACCTAAATTTTATTTTCTTACAAATGTATACTAATAACATATCAAATATCATAAGATTGAATTTGCAATATCAAAAATTTCGATTTTGATATCTACTATATCATGTCCACCCATCACCCATAATAAGAGAAATGAATCTTTGAATTAATTAAGACTTACAATCACATCACATAATTAAGGCCATTAGATTAAATAATATTTCAGTACAACTTATATATTTTAAATTTAAAATCACAAAATTTAGAAGATATATTTACAAATTGTGATGAGATGATTGGTATTTCTCTACTCTTAGTTATGCGTTTGCCTTGAAAATGAATAAAATTTCGTGGGAAATGTTAAACCCCTAAAGAAAAAGAAATACTACTACCAATTGTTATAAAGAATTGTTTAATGTTTTTTAAATCAAGGGTTGTGGTGGAGTGGAAATTAGTAAGTATTTATTCATCTTTAATCAAGAGGTCTTGAATTTATTCGGACTTCAATATGTATACCGGACACTGGAGAAAAAAAATGAAACCGAATTTAGTCTGAAAAAGTGTTTTAAGCATGAGGTAGCTAAGTTCAACTCAACCATAGAGATGCTCAATTAGGGGATGAATATCAGCCGTTGGATTTGAATTAACGTAGGATTCTCAGTTGAGTACACGTTTTACTACCATTTTCCCTTTACCTCTTCTTATTATCTTTTGCTTCCATGCATGGATTTCTCCTCCTAATTCCAAATATAGAGCTGTAACTTGTAAAATACAGAAATTGGAAAGAGACAGTAAATTGCTAATACTTCTTCTGAAATTACTTAGTTTGGCCTGTATGGCTGTATCATTAGTTTGGAAAGAGAAATTCATCTTTTATTTGAGTCGAGGCCGAGGGTCTATCAAAAACAATACCTCTACCTCATGAAACAAGAGCAAGGTTTGCGCATGCTCTATCCCTCCAGACTCCACTAGTGAAATTTCACTGTCGTTGCTGCGTATCATTAGCTTGTATGGTTAGTAGAATGCTGTACAGAGTTAAAGGTACGTTGGTGTTTTTACTTGATCATTAGATTCTTGTTTTATTGAATTTTCAATTAATTGATCAAATGGAAGAAGTTCAAGAATTGAATCATGTTTGCATGTTGTGCAACAAAAGTTTCCCTAGTGGTAGATCATTAGGGGGGTACATGAGGTTTCATATAAACTCCTCCGCAGCTCCCACCTTTTTGTTCTTTGGCGACTCCAACTCACAATTCTTTACATAATTGAAGTGCCACTATGCACTCTTATACAATTGCTATTTATTTTTTGTCAACCCGCTTTGATCTCTTGTTGGATGATTACAAATAATAACTATGTCTCAATCTCAAATAAATTAGAGTCAATTATATGAATCCCACTTCTCTATTCAAGCTAATTTAATTAGACTTGGTCTAGGCTACCAGAAGGTCCATGATTAAATGGTAAAACTAAATCCCTTAATAATCACATATACAATATTTAGTATAGCCAAGTCCACTTGGACAATAAAGACATGACGTGCGATGAGTTCTCTATAAAACTGTCTGTCCACTTGATCCAAAAAACAAACAAAAAGAATCTCCTAATTCGTTTTATAAAAAGGTAATACTAACACATTTTTTCATCAAAATATGTACTACTTCTCTTTAAAAAAAAAACAGTACCTAATTTTCGGCTCCCTAATTTCCATAAGTTAAGCCAAAACTAACTTCCTTAATTAGGCCACTTTATTATCAAGAGTTTAGTAATCACTTTCTCCTCATAGAAAACATGTGTATGTGCATAAGCTTAACTTCAAAATAAATTTCATTATGCAAAATGATAATTTGTTCTATTCATGGAAAAATTGATGTCCAAAACTTCATTATGCAAAATAAATAGTGTATGATAATGTTGGAAGTGGTCCTTTTCCCTCCAGCTGAACAACTAATTTCCATAACTTAAGTCAAGTCATTTTCATCAGAATAAAAGAAAAATACCGGTTTGCCATTCATGTTGACATTTATAATACTTAAGCATTTGTGAGAATTAAACCCAAAAGCTTTTCATTACTAATTATTGAAGAGAAATTTCTAGTGAATTTATTTTTTTTGCAAACGAAACGTTATTTATGTTAAAATTTCACAAATAAAATAAAAAGAAGTCTTACACAATTTATATTAATTATGTGAAGCAAAGTAACTGTGATGATGTAGTCATACAGCTCACATGAGATCACAAACTATATTAAGTAAATAAAAATATGTTCTCTCTAACCATTTACACTTTTAAAGAAAGTAATGACACACTTCACCAAGCCGCGTTGCTTAAATTATTTATTCCTTGGTGAACCATACAAAGAATGCAATGAGCTTTTTAAGTTGCAATGTAAATAATTAAGAATTATTCTATATACATCATAATTAAATCTTACTGGTTTCATAGAAGTTGCTTGGAAAGTGCAAATGCTCCTTCCCTGAAGGGCATCTATCATTTCCAAATAGATAAAAATGTTTTTATTAAATCTCTTTATAAATGGTCTCATTGTTATTCAAAGAAACAGTCCACTGGCAAAAAAGTCAAAAATTGATAAACAATATAATGATTTAATTATTGTTACTTTTATATCTAGTTGATTTTTTTACTTCTTTTTAACTATGTGAATGAAGTAAAGTCAATGGGCTGTCGCAAAAAAACCGTTTTTGTTTACAATGGTTATCGTTATATACAAAGTACTAAAGATAGTATGATAATGAATTCATAACTTGACAATTACCCTCGTCTCAAATTATTTGTCATAATTTTAAAAAATAGTTATCTCAAATTAATTAGTATTTGTCATTTTAATTAGAAGTTTTATAAAAAATTAACAATATATTTTCCTATTTTATCCTTGATAGTAATTGTTGTTGAAGACTACAAAGTATAAACACTTCAATAAAGTAAATTTTTATTAAGTATAGATTATATCTTTAAAATATAAATAAAGATTAAATAGCCAAAAACTTCTCCTAATTAATGTTTAATAAGCATATAGAAAAGAAATACCATAAAAAATTCAAGATTAAAGGAGTATATATGGTAATCGTAGACGTTGGTTTCTACTCCTATTAGTTAGGAAATAAAGTAAATTCATCTAGACTAAACTAATTAATGTTTCTATAATGCAATTCCTTCTAGACAAAACTAATGCTTCTAAGTTAAGCAAATGTTAATAAAATTCTTACATGTCGATAAATACAATGACATCAGTTTCCGATATAATTCCGTACATCTTGATTTTTCCACTTTTGTTTTGTCAGTCAATTTCTTTACATGCATTTTCGGTAATTTAGTTCTTTGCCAATTTTAATTTGATTTATAGTCCTTAAAAATCCAAAAATCTATTCCATGTAAAAATAACTTATAGTTTATTAAGATATCTTAATAAACGATATTTTTTTCTTAAAAATTAATCCACTTGAAAGTGTTATACTATAATATAATCGTTGCAACATGTGGTTAACAATGTCAAGTCCCTAATTACTTGTCTACATTTTCTTTTTTAGTTGTTCCTAATTACTTATCTATTTTGACAAATCAAGAAAGGACAATTTTTTTTTACCTATTATACCCTCAATTAATTATTTTTGAAAAGGGTAGAACTTTTTGAAAATCTTAAGTTTTTAATTCATCTACTTCATAATTAATAGGGGTAAAATGGTAAATCCACTATGTCAATTATTGTTTTCTTAATAGATGTGTTAATTCAAAAGTAGACAAGTAATTAGGAACAAAGGGAGTATCATATAAAGAAATTAAAGCTTGATCAACAAAGACAAAAAAACATTAAATGATTTCTTTTATTTGTCCTAACCTTAGTAGATATAGTTATTTCATACCTATTACTGGTGAAAGATAATAAATATCACAAAATTAATCGAAAGTGTGTGTAAGCTAATCCGAACACTAAAGTTATTAAAAATAAAAAAAAGCTCGACCAAAAAACCAAAAGTAAATTGAAAAAACCAAGAAAAATCAAACGGACAAAAGATGATTTAATTAATTTAGTTCGATTTTATAATTTAAAAATCAAGTTAATTAATTTAGTTTCTTTATAGAGTATTTTTTAATTTTAATAAATGCAAGAAAAGAGTTGGCGAGAGGAAGTCCGGTCTACGTAGGCATACGAAGAGGAAACGGTCCAAACTGCAACAATTCAAAAAGTCTTAACATCCCCTGCTCCACGCTTCTTCTTTACCATTTACAAATATCCCCTATAGGCTATATCTATACCCACTTCACATTTAGTTTCGTAGATTTTTCCTACAATTCATCTTCTTCGGATTTTCAGGTACTGCATATCATCACTTTGATCTATTCTGTTTTTCACTTATGGGGATTTTGTTTTCTTTACTTTTTGCTCTAAATTGTGGGGTTTTGTACAAGTTCTGAATTTCAATTCATGAATTTATGAAGGAAAAAATGGATCTTTTTGCTCATATGGGTCGTTTCAAACTTCATTCAGTGATTTGTTTTTGTTCTTTTACTTGCTCTACCTTTTGTGTAATTTTTATGTGAGAAATTATGATTTGAAGCTAGTGTATCTACGAGAAAACCCCTTTTGCTTTCTCTCTTAATACTGGGTTTGTTTTTTGGGTTTTTTTTTTTCCGATATGATTTGTGGGTCTTTGAGAAATCAGCATAACAGCTGTTAGGAATATCAAATGGGAATATTCTTAAATTTCTGCTTAGTTAAAGGATGATTGCTGGAATTTGCTTCTACAGAAGAAACTTGAAATTCTGGGTTTTGTTATGATGGAGATGTAAATAGAACTGGACTTGTATATCCCCTAAATTTTCGATATTATTCTTGGTTGGATTTTCTCTTTCATTTTTCTCGATTTTTCCTAGGATGGACATAGTTTGACTTTGGTAACTAAATTTCTCAACTACCACCAAGCTATCCTCGCTTGTGTGTGTTATTTGAATGAAACTGGTTCAAATAGAGAGATGCTCTTGGGTTTCCTCTTTCATTATCATAGCTAAATTTGAGTAGGATGAATCAACCTGAGGAAAAGTAGGTAAGGTAAGACCCCTTGACTTGATTGAAGTTGACTTTGCTGAGTTATGAATCGATCAAAAAGCTTATTGATTTGATTCGTCCCATTTCATTTTATTTGGGTGAGAGGGAGGCTGTGAGTCACCTGGGCTATGGATCTTTCCGTTGGTTGATTCTCGAGATCACCAAAAAAAAAGAGGGCCCGCGGTTCTGGCCCCGCAAATGAATAGGAAGCACTTGGGATCGAGATGCAGTTCTTTGTTGTTCTTGTTTTTGTTGTAGTATTATATTAGACTATTAGTATTGCATACTTGATTTTAGACTTCTCTTATTAGTACTACTCTCTGAACAAAGCTTGGTTTGAGTCTTTATTGCTATCTTTTGCATGTTGTCTGCTCCTGATCTCTTATCTTCTAGCCAATGTTCTGTTGTGATCTGAAACTGAATTGCCTCCTTGTACGTGTCTCACAGTAGCAAACTATCAGTTGTCTCTATTATAAACTTCGCTTAATAGTTTGATTGTCTCTTTCTGCAGATAATTTCTTAATCTAGGAGGTCCATCCCTGTGGGATTACTTTCTATCTATAAAAAAAATGCATGGTCTTAAGAAGTCTCCTTTACATTGGAGTGCTAGAAAAAAATCTGCGGATCCTGTGGCCCATAGTAATTCTGGATCAAATCCCTTTGATTCTGACGATGAGTCGGACAAGAAGCAAACTGTAAAACCATCCAGGAGAATATCATCGGAGCCTTCTGCAGCTACCCCAAATTTGAGTACAAACCCTTTTGATGATGATGAAATTAAAGAGACTCCTTCACATGCTTACTCAACTTTGACGGCAAGAAATAAATACAAGAACGATTTCCGGGAGTCTGGAGGATTTGAGAACCAAACTGTAGACGAGTTGGAAAACTATGCCGTCTACAGGTCAGAAGAGACTACAAAATCTGTTAATAGCTGCCTGAAGATTGCACAAGACATGCGAGAGGATGCAACAAAAACTTTGATAACTTTACATCAACAGGGAGAACAAATTACAAGAACCCATATGACTGCAGCAGATATCGACCATGATCTTAGCCGGGTATGACTTGATTAGTTCACTCATATAAGTTTTTTTCTAGTTCGCAGAAGCAAACATTATTGCGATCTAACATTTTACATAATTATCTTTAATTAAAAGCCCATATTAGTATGCTTTATGTTTCTGTTAGGTTTTGTAGTCATTTCATGATGCACCTTTCTTCTCTAATTTATTTATGTATTTACTGTTTGGGTGGTGGTTTTTATTTTCATATCCGTTCGTTTTAAGATGAAATTTATTCTATTGTCCATTTTGCTTTTAGAAGGAGATGTAGATTTATTTATACATAACTAGTCTGTTTTTACCCTTTCACCTAGAAGTCCTTGCACCCTTAAAGATATCGCTTACTCTCTTGAACTGATAAGTTATTCATTACATGTACTGATTACAAAAAGTAATAACTCTTACATGTTTTGCATCTAATTGCTTTTTGCAACTGTTTTGCAATTGTTACCTGTTATCCTTTTGAAACTTATGTTTGAAACTTAATTTCAGGGTGAAAAACTCTTGGGGAGTCTTGGAGGCATATTTTCTAAGACTTGGAAGCCAAAGACAAGTCGCCCAATTACAGGGCCCGTTATCACAAGAAGTAACTCATTTTATTTTTGTTCTTCTTATTCATTTACTATTATTTGAAGATCGTGAGGGAAAAGTGATGGATTTTGAAAGTAGTAGCAACGGAAAGGTTGAGTCAACTGAGATAGCTAGTTTGATACTCTGTTAATGTGCACAGTGTCAGATGATCCAGTTCAAAGAAGGGGCAACCACTTGGAGCAGAGGGAGAAATTAGGATTGAGCTCTGCACCCAAGGCAAGGTCAAGTTCAAGGACACCACCCCCAGAGCCTACAAATGCTCTGCAGAAAGTTGAGGTATGTTCATGTGACTCGGGACAAAATAGAGAATACTGCTATAATTCTCCTCAAAGAAACAAAAAATTAAATAAGGAAGTTCTCCAGATCCAAATACACCTGGAACCTGCAACTATAAAACAAGCAGGACACTATTGATTAATTTTGGTCACATTTAAGGCCCGTGGCTTGAAAATTTTCGTTTCTGCATCTTTCCTCACTTCGCCGTCCACTTTTCTGGCATTTTGACACCTTTTCATCTAATGTTTCTCTCTAACGCTCAAGATGCAATTTTCCAGTTAACATTCATGTTTAAGAGTAAATTACAAATTGCTTATGTTTATTTCTCTTCTATTTCTTTTTTATTCTAGAGTTATGTCATTATATTCCATTGTTTATAGGAAGATTTAATTCTAGAAAGAGCCATAGTCCATTTTCAAATGTGGCCTAATGTTTGGAGAATTTCTAATAGAAGTTTCCTTTTGGAACCCCAAAAGTGAAACAGCAAGAGTAGTAAAACACTGTGATCCTTGCAGTACCTTAGTGTTCTTGAAAAGTTTGCATTCTTTGTTATGCTTTGGGGTGTTGGACCTATGAGGTGATTCTTACTGGTTCTGTCATAAATTTTAAGTCCTAGTGGTGATGAACTTGTTCATTCTTCACTACCAGATTGAGGATTGAGCATGTCTGTGCTCCTCATTTTTTTTTTTGGCAACCAATGTGAAAATTACCATTAACAAACAAACAAAAACTTACAAACTAAGAGCATTCCAACCTGAGTACCTTAACTGGTATTAGAGGAGTGACCTCATCAACTCAAACTACTTGCATAAATTCTGCCAAAAACTCCTACATCTATGTGCTCTTTTGGTATTCTTATACATGTCTATCCTCACTATAAGTTCTCGAATTATTCCCTCCACTATGTCAGTATACTGTATTTGTACTCCTTTGAAATGCTTCCAGTTCCTTGCCTTCCAGATGTGATACACTATTGCTCCCCAAATAGCAGTCACCACCTCTTTCTTAAACTTCTTCCAATGCTTCAACTTTATCATCTCCAATGTAGTTTTTAACTCTCTTGCGGGAATAAAGATGTTGGCCCATTGTAGTAATTTAGCTCTCACCTTTGCAACATATTCACACTCTACAAACAGGTGCTTATGCGACTCTATCATTCCATTTTGACACAGGCAGCAGCTATTGTCTTCTACATATACTCCCATATTTATCAGCCTATCCTTTGTGAGCAATCTGTTTTGCATTGCTAGCCACAAAAAGAACCTCTGCCTAGGTAATACGACAGAGTTCCAAACTAATTCAGCCACCTCAAGTTTCTCTTGATTGCCTATCAGATCATTATATCCACTTGTAATTGAATACTCCCCATTTGCTGTAAGGTTGAACTGCCCTTGCGTATACCATTGTTGCATCATATTTTTCAGGGAGTTTATTTTCCTCCAGTACCAACTACTATCAACTGGTGCTTTGTGAGTCCAGACTGTATCAGTTTTTATGTAAATCCCATGCACCCATTTCACCCATAAGGATTCCTTCCTCATAACCAATTGCCATAAGAGCTTTCCAACAGAGGCTGCATTCCATTTACGACATCCTTTTATATTAAGTCCACCCTGCTTCTTTGGATAACATATTTTCTCCCAGGAAACCAATGACACTTTCCTTGTTTCCTCATTACCTCCCCACAAATATTCTCTGCATTTCTTGTCCACCTCTTTCACTACACTCTGAGGTAGGATGAACACTGAGCCCCAAAAACTGTGTATGGAGAACAAGACTGCCAAGATCACTTGAAGTCTGCCTGCATAGGAAAGTTGTTTTGCATAGGTGTACTTGATCCTGCTTGTTATTTTATCAACTAGCTGATGGCATTCCATTTTTCCCCACCTTTTTGATGTGAGTGGGAGTCCCAGATATCTAATGGGAAAAACTCCTTGTGTGAATCCAGTAATTGCCAGGAGCTGCTCCTTCACATTGTCAGTCACACCTGCTAAGAATAGACTAGACTTCTCCATATTGGCCACAAGCCCAGTGGTAGCACTGAAATGTCTCCTCATTTTTTCTTCTTCTTTCTTTATTTCCTCATTTCATGAATATGAAATGTAATATGACTAATATCAGTTAGCTAATTCTGTTGTTTCATTTGAACATTTGACAGGCCGAGAAAGCAAAGCAAGATGATGGACTGTCAGAACTCAGCGATCTGTTGGGGGAGCTCAAGAATATGGCTGTTGACATGGGATCTGAAATTGGGAGGTTAGTGTTATAAAATTCTTTTAAGCAGATTCCAATCTCTCCTCCCTTGTTCTCTCCCTCTTCCACCATCTCCTTATTGTACTGTCACTGTTAAAGTACTGTGCTACTTAGTCGCTTCTTAGAATTATGTATATGTAACAACTACGCCTCAATCCCAAGCAAGTTGACGTCGACTATATGAATTCTCACTGTTCATGTCGCTTCATTTAAACCAGTCTTGGTCCTATATAACAAATAAAATAAAAAACTCTTGAGCACTAGAAGTTCTCTAGATTTTCTAAGAATTCTGTATATGCTATTGGATATTACAGGCATAAAGAGGCATTGGATCATACTGAACAGGATGTTGATGAGCTTGGTACCAGAGTTCAAGGGGCCAACCGGAGGATTCGGCGCTTGCTTGGAAAGTAAACCAGTAGAGACATCTGTTGTGGCAACCTATTAATGAGCTTTCAGACGTTAACTTCAGTTCTTTATCATTTCAACTATTCTTGAGTTTTCCACAAATGCTTCTTTCTGTAATTTTATG
Organism: Solanum tuberosum; assembly: GCF_000226075.1. Taxonomy (NCBI): domain Eukaryota; kingdom Viridiplantae; phylum Streptophyta; class Magnoliopsida; order Solanales; family Solanaceae; genus Solanum; species Solanum tuberosum. Next base: position 543,565 of record NW_006239107.1, read on the forward strand.
TTACTTTGTATTATAATTTTACAATATTCTATGACAGTAAACCAAGTTAATTGTCTGGTATTTGGAAGGCAGGACGACAAAATTGCTACTTGACCGTTGTAGAGAAATAACGTGGAACACAAATAAAATTACTGCTTGATGAGTGAAGACATGATTGAATGTACTTTATGCTCAACATCCATTTTTTATTCCAATCAACCATTCATCCAGTACCTCTTGGGTAAATTAATAAACTAATAAGAGTTGTATTGTCAAACTTCCTTAAAAATGTACTATCTTTTTTGTCAACATCCAAAGAGAGCATAAAAACTGATTGCTAGACAGCAATAACAGCCTATATATAAACTGTTTAGTTTGTCCCATGAAAAGATCCAAAAGCACCAAGAGGAAGCTAAATTACATCTAATTCTGCGAGTTGATAAAGAACTTACATGACAAGATACATGTTCCTGGAAACACTAGTAGGGGGAGGGATTTATCTAGCCATATAATACATAACTGTATAAAATTTTGCAGCTCAGTTTATTGTAGCAATTATACAATTACTAAGGTATGAATAGATAGAGTGCCAGATTATAGCTATTAGGCACAAGTATCTCCTAATCCTTATGTACAAACAGGAGAGCTAAAGTTGGGGAATACTATGAATTTGATGGACAAGGGGGAAACCGATATTGGAGACTTCAGGTTTACAAGGACTGGAGACAAACTTGGGATGTGCCCATTTTCTGTGAGTTGTAATGGTTTTCCATTCAAGAGCATGGTTCTGCTTTGAAGGTTTCCATCTAGTGGAGTCAGATGGTACTCTTCTCGTGATAATGTAACATCTGATGATTTTCTTCCAACCCATGAAATAGTTTTCTTAAGACGTTGCACGAAAGAACTCTTGTGATTTGATTTCTCTTTGACATGCGAGGTGATGCTTACACTAGATTCGATGTTGACTCCATAATGAGTTTGGTTGCTTAGATTGATCAATAGTAATGTTACACCTGCCTGCACAGAGGGAACACCAGTAAAACTGAAAGGTTTCTTGAAAACTAGCAAAGAAATGCAAATCATTGGATGTTAATATGAAGGCTTTTATGGAATATACACCAATGAGAATAACCAAGTTACTGCAGTATGGCTAGAATAAAATGGGAACATTAGCTACCAGAAACTGGCTTCACCAAAATGCCACCAAATGGTTCAGTAGAAAGGTGTTCTTTACTCCATTTTGATTGGCTCGTTTATCTTAAGCAACATATAAGAAGCATAGGAGAATCTCAAGAGTGGTAAGCTCGATTACCAAGCTAAGCACAAGGGAGAACCAGCATCATAGAAAAGAAAAACTAGTTGAGACTGAATTGCATCAACTCCTCAAAGCATTTAAACAAAATGCCTTGCTATTATTACTCCTTCTGAAGTGTTAAACATATGGTCTTTACAAGTTACAACTTGAATTGGTCTAAATGATAATAATCAAGAAAAACAGCTTGCTTCGCTAACTACACCTCAATCCTATTAGCGGCTACATGAATCCCCTATACCCATTCTGATCTGTTCTATTCAAACTATTTAGTTTGGCTCTCTACGAATCAGATATATCTGTTTTTGCTCATTTCAGACCATTTCGTTCCAATGCTAATAATTTTCCGTTGATCGGCCTTTCATGGTGTTGGAACTAGCATAAACTCTCTCACTCAGACAGGGATGTGATGGGACACCTTGCCTATTTAACACTAACATGGATACCATCTTCAATATCTAGAGGTTTCAGCCTATTATGATTATTTTTATACTGATAACCAACCTATCGCAACCCTCCTTAATCCAGGCTTGAGCTGACTATGCAGAGCTCATATAGTTGGATTCTCATTGCATCTCCCCTAATTAAAAGTAGGTGTGAAGTTTAGTCTCTACAAACAATTATATTGACCAGAAGTGGATGGACTCAATGCAACACAAGAAGTCATAATATTACTATAGATGATGAACAAGGGTTATAGAACAGTGATTCCATGTGTAAGCTTAAGACTTCTTTTCAGGAAACAGTCAAATTCCTTTCTGTGAAGGTTAATGTATCTGTAACCAAATGATGCATCTGAAATTCTATAAGTGAATGATTCAGGAATCCAAGGGGGCTCTTACTCTATGTCTTGTACAATGGGCATATGAGCGCAGATATGATGATGCATTGTTGCTAACAGCAAGAACTCCTTTTCCCATCAGCCGATGCCAAAGAAGTGCACTGTGTTCGTTGAAGGACGAGGATAAAGATTTTGGATCAGATTATCAGGGATTTAATAACTAGAATTAGGAAAAATGTTCTTTTTTCTGAGAGATCAACTTTGGATTGGTCAGCCAATTGTCTCACCTATAATAATCAGGATTTGGGACAAATGTACTTGTGTCAAGGAGCCCATAGTTTCCACCAATAAAAGTCTGCCTGCAATATACTTTAGTGTGATAAATGGCTGCCATCCCAAGCTGATCCAAGTACCTTAATTCCATGTCAAGATAAAGCATGAACAAAAACAAATAACTGATTACTGAATGAAAAAAATAAATCAAGTCAGCTAAGAAATTTACCAAAAACTGTTCACAAAGGTGTTAGACACGTTAGGACCTCCGTTATTGAAGGCCCCACCAGATTCTCCAACCCAAGCTGAAGTCCAAGGACCATTTATTTCAATGGTTTGGATAAGATTACTGAATGTATCAGCAATTTTATTTAAGTGCAGAGGATTTAAAATTTTGTTTACGAGATTGAGGTCAGATCCTGAAACAGAAATTTTCTGGTTTATTCAATGAAGTAACATGAGTAAATTGAATTACAAATCCAGAGAACACAAGTAGTAATGTAACTTTATACACAAATAGAACACCTCACTATCACTTACAAGAAAAAGTTAGATAGATAAAGTAAAACATACAGCAGCCGTGCAGCTGTTCATAATTCGAATTTAACAGAAGCAAATACTGACATTTATGCTAATGACATGTGCTGTCAATGGTAGTGTCACATTGACAAATTTGAATTATCTAATTTCGTTCCACAAACTAATTCTCTCTTACTAGATGGTTCGCAGCCTCCTAATGATGTCAATAGCTAGTGCTACATTCTAAGTGACAAATAATTTTTGTGGAAGACGCAAAAAACTTTTATGAACTAAACAAATCGAGCCAGGAAAACGTAGTCAATGCTTAGATTTCATGTGATCATCCTTGAGCTAGATTTTCTAAACTAATAGAGGCTTTCATACAGCGACAAGCTACCATAAAACTTTATGCTAGCTTACCTGGACCAAGATTATATATATGATGAGTCAAGGCATCGACAGTGCCTGGCCCTGACACTTCAAGGAACGTCTCGAACCACTCTTTATCGTAGAATCCTCCTGGTGCTAAGAGAAGTGGTCGGGGTTGAAAATGCTTATACAATTGGTCTATGAGATTGTTAAGATGTATAACATCTTCTCCATATTGTTCGGCATCAACCTTTGCACCAATACCCTTACCACTCAACTCATTTCCTGCAAACCAAGTGGGACTATTGTTTAAGGAAATCCAACTTCTATTAAACAAGAGTGATTTACCAAAAAAAGAGAGAAGGAAATTGTTAGCAATTATACCAAATTCCCACGAGTGTATTTGGTAGCCCTTGGAAACAGTGTAATATATGAAATCATGGGCGTTGCTGGAATCCCAATTCCCTTCCCAGACACGCTTACTGGTCCGCTGCCTCCCTCGCAATGCATTCAGGCCAAAGGTCACAAGTGCTCTGCAGCATAAGCAGTGAAACTGGGATAAACTTCACTTTGTTGAAGTGAGTGACCACCTCATAAAAAAACTGAGCTATTAATAGGTAGGGGACAATTTTATTTATCTCATTATGCCTTAACACACTCCTTACATGCTGGCCCAATGCTCTTTTTTTCTTTTCCAAGCACGTGGAAATAGTTTATGCTAATAAGTGATGGTAAGACTTGAAATCAGGACCTTTGTTTGGCTCTAATACCATGTTGAAGTGACTACCATTAGAGAGAGTACACTTATATTTATTTCATAGTATAACTCACCCTGTCTTATTGAAAAAACTATTTAGCTCATCCCATCTATCCATATGTAAGCATCCATTTGAAAATCCAAACAACTCATCCCCCTGCTTGGTAAACGGGTGGCAAGGAGACTCCAAATTGCCCACATCATATATTATTCGGTTTTGCAAAGAACCTCCAAGTCGTAATCTCAAATGGTTGAAAGCTGCAACACCAAATTAGCAATCAGAACAGACGAGAAATCAATCAGCATTCTGAAGAAGCATCAAGTCTAATTTTCTCACTGTTGCAAATAGATGGTTCATTTGATGTTTAAGGTGAAGTTATAGAGTTTACCAATCAATGTTTGTTAATTAAAGTAAGAACAACAAGATCTCAAATACTAAGGTAAAATTATCACATGATGGGAACATGCAAACCTTGAATAGAATTTGCCAGAAAGGGGTGAGACAAATCCTGAAAATATTAAACAAAAATAATGAATGCTAACTGTGCTGTGACTTTTAGCAAAGCAATATATGCCCACAATATCAATTAATAGTAGAACTTAACCAGATTTATCAGAGATGCCGAGCCCCAAGGGCATTCGTTGTAGTTACACTTTTCTTTAGGCCACCAGTCAAGGGTAGCGCAAACATAATTATCATCTGTCTCAGCAATTTTTACAGTTCCATCAATCAAAAATTCTGTATCTTCAACTATTTGTGCCAATGCAGGACAAAGTGTCAGAAAGATTAACAAGAAGGATGCGAAGCCCATTGGCTTTTATCCTACTCAGCTTCACCCCTCTTTGAACACAGGCATAAGCTGTAACGGACGAGGATACAATAATTGTTAAGAGTTTAAGAGAAGGTTAACAAGCAATAAAAGAACTTTTACATGAATGACAATGAGGAAAAACATGATATTTCATCATAAAGCTAGCAGTTCACTGATTAAATATCTAAACAAAATTAACTTCTTGTCATTCCGTATTTAAGAATCCTTCATTATATTGAGGTAGCTACAACTAATTTACATATTATGTCTTTCTGAAAACTATGAATACAATCTCCCTAGATTGAATTTGTAACGATATGACAGTTGAGCCTAACTCAACCCAAAAACTAAGTCTATATAGGCATATCACAAGTCCATTTTCCAACTAATGTGGGACTCTAACCCACTCTAATAGGATTAAATGAACCTAACATAATGTCAAAAAATCAATAGCAGATTAACAAAGCATTAATGTGAAATGAGGGTGCATAGCAAATTACTTTTCTTGGTCAGATATAACAGAAGCTCAAACTCAAAACTGGACAAGTGCAGATAACCAATTACACCTTGTAAGTACTAAAGGACACTTATCGTGAAATATAGATAGTAAAACTCAAAATTAAAAAGATAAATGAAAACTAACCAATCAAAATCAGCAAACTAAAACTAGATCCAACAATCACAAGAACTCCCTTATACCAACACCAAACAATTGCATACAAAACAATAACAAGCTAAGATCTTTCATAGCTTTTCGACATACCGAAAAAATTGAGCTGAACCCAGATGAGAAATAACCTCAAACACTACAAGAATTTGACAATACTAGATCCCAATTTCCAAAATGAAAGGAAGAGCAAACACTGATAATGTGCAGCAGCCTCTGTGCCAAAAAGGGGCAAGCTTTATCTGCCAGTACCTTGTGGTGGGGGGAAAGAACAAGAAAAGCGTGTGAAATGAAAAGGGTAAGTTTCAGATTTCTCAAAGTGTACCTGCTAAAGTTTGGAGCTTTTTGTAGGGGTGTTAAATAGCAACACTCGTTCAAGAATGAAGGGATTTTTGCTACAAAACTAAAGTTCCAGACACTTGATGTGAGAAAGAGGAAATATAGACAAAATTTGTAATGAATGAGGTGTCAACTGCATGAGCAGAGTCAAATTATTTGTTGGATTTGCAGTTGTGAGGTGTCTTTAAGCTTAAAGTTTGTCGTTAGTAATGGCTGACTGCCGAAAAGAAATCAACAACGGCTGAGTTATACAAGTAGGACTTCTTTGTTTTATCACAACTGAGTAGGATTTGGTTCAACTACGTCAACATCAGTCAAATCCAAAGTAAGCTAGGTGGGAATTGATCTATGGTAAATTACTTAATATTAAATTTAGTGTATTATTAGTCCAATATTATATTTATCGTGTGTTTATGTGTCCTCCTTTTAGACTAGAAATTCACAAGTTATTGTGGTGTTATTTGTCAGAAAATTTCATGAGTATTATAGTGAAATATGGTAACATATGCATATTCATATTTACTGTTTAGATTTCATTTAGTTATTATAAAGAAAAATAAATAAAAGATTAGTTTAGTAATTTTGTGTACGAAAAAGGATGTATTTGTCAATTAATTTAACAAAAAAAGTAATGAATATAAAAAGACAAACACCAATAGTCTTTATTCATAAAGTTATGATCATAATTGATGGTATTGTAGGCCATTTTTATATACTTTTTAGTTTTATGACCTTTTTTACATGATTTTGTTATTTTTACACATAAGTGATTGTAAAAAAAAAAGTATTTAATTTGTAAGTGATCAAAATTTTTTAATTCCCCTATAATTTGTGTATATTTTGCAAATGAGCTGGCTGAAGTGTTTAGGATCATAATTATCCTTAATAATATATCTCGTTGAACTGGCCATACCATGTTTGGGTTGCTAATCCCTGTTTGGGCCATGAAATATTCAACGATCAATTAGGACTTGTTTAGGTCTAGTCCAGTAAAATTACAGTTGGGCCTTCCTACTTGAGGCCCAAAGTACTTAGCCATTTGAACTCTTGGGCCTAATTGCACCATAGGCCCACTTCAACACAAAAAAACCTCCAAACAGATACCTTTCCTGCAGCATACAATAGAAACCAAAGACATACCTTTCCTCCAATACCATCTTACACTAAAAATAATACTAATCAAGAAAACAGAAAAAAGACTGTCAATTTGGTTAAAGCTTGTCTTTTTATCTTTGCTTCCTAAGCCCACTTTCTCTATCTCTTTTGGACTGGGATGGTGGCGGATTCACAGATACGAATTTAGCAAAATCCAGCATTTTAATTCGAGATCAAACCTTATAGTATATATGTACAAAAAGTTACTAATAATAAATATAGTTAGATATACATTTCAGGACGTGTAAATTCTTGATTCGCCACTAGGGTGTTGACAAAAGAATGACTAGGAAAGTAAGATGAAAAAGTCTATTGCTTTTGGAGAAGTTATACCAAACATAGTTGCAAAGATTATGTATAATGCTGGAAACAGCAAATGTAGTACATTAGTCTCCCTCTTTAAAAGTAAACTCTACTAACTTTCTGTTTAATTTTTTCTCAAGTTTTAGAAAGTGTCATCAAAAAGGGATTAGCATTTGGAGGACATAAATAAACTTCAGCAAGCTTTGCCTTTTCCAAAAATAGAAACAAAGAGTACTAGTCCTGTCTAAGCTAAAAATGCACATAGACAAGATTTAATAGTAGCTAAGTTTTCGTCACCAGGCACCAGGCACCGGAACAGGAACCTGCAGTAATACTAATTGTTTAGCCAGATGAAAAGGAACATTTATGACTTGGGTGATGGAGAATTTGCAGCAGCAATTGCTGCTACCGCGTTTGCTATATGTTCCCTTGAGGAAAATGCTGGCTCTCAATATCAGACAAAAACAAAAAGACCTGTTATTATGCCAGCAGAAGCAGGTAAATGTCAACACTGTATACATAATTCTCCCTGGATTATTAGTACTCCTAACATGTTAGTTACTATTTCTGCTAGTGACTTGTTTGTGTAAATATCTTTTACATTGCAAGAGCATAGAACTTAAAAGTCTTTTTTCCTTAGCAAGATATCATGAGGATAAATTGCTTAACATGTTCTATTTGAAGCTCCAATGAGAAGGACATCCACGATGAATCGTAAAACTTCAGCAGAAATAGTGACCATAACTCCTGCTGCTAATGATAAAATGCAAAAGGGGATTTCAAGAGTTAGCAGAAATGCTGAAAACAAAGCTGATGCTTGGGAGAAAGCTCAGATAGCCAAAATAAGAAAGCGGTACAAGTTTTATTATTGATTGTTCTTTATGTTATAGAAGTTTATGATTTCAGTTCACCTATAACACACTTTTTAAATTTTTTGTTGCAAGACATATTGTAATTAGTGGCATCTTAATAAGAAATATTCTCAAATTTCAGACATGATGAACTTCTTTCTGCGCTTCTTGCTTGGGAGAACGAAAAGAAGATGATGGCAAAACAACAAATGGAAAGGAGAAAGGTTAGTACTCTCCAAGTTTTGAATCTGTAATAGTGCAACATGCTTAGTGCTTAAAATGACTTTTATTGTGAAATTGCAGAGTCAAGTGGAGCTTGCTTTGAAAAGGAACTTGCAGCATTACAAAAACAAACTAGCGAGGATTGATCATATCGCCAAAGGAGCAAGAACACAAGCAGAAGAGAAAAGAAGTTATGAAGAAACCACAGTGAAAGAGAAATCAAATAAGATTAGATCAACAAGGACTGGACCTGTTACATGTTACTGCTTCTAACTGTAAAAAAAGTGTACTACACCGGAAAATGAATCCTCTAGTACTCTATTTACACAAGAATTGTACTCAACTCATTGATTTTATATTGAAATTTGTCTTAAGAATTATTGCCCCAGTGTGCAGTGATTGGTTTATAACAATCGAAAATGCATCAATCCTGTTATGCTGCATTTTATTACTAGATGAAATGTATGTAATCGAAAGCAAAAACAACTCATACCAATCAAGTGTTTTAAGTGATAATTGCTGCTATTGTTCTGTGTTTCAACACTGGTATAAATCTATCACTGGTTTGACATGTTTATGCGTTACTGGTTCCTGGAAGAATCTATATTTCCATAGGCTAAACCCTTTCATACACAACCAATAGAGGTCTTCTTGACATATTTTGTAACCTCTGAAACAACATGCTGTCTCCTGCTTCTGCTGACATTCATAAACTTCGATTGACAAACTACACTCACTATTTCTCAAAACGTAAAATTTTGTCATTTTCATTCGATAATCTATGTATGCTAATGAGCATGCAGAATTCAAAGGTGGCCCTTTTTTTCCTGATGATGGACCAATACAGTAACATGTGACCAACCGGCTGTCTCAAACAAAATGCCAACGGTAGAATTATAGCTCACACGGGAAGAGTTATTAGAACCACAAATTTTGCTTCTCAGAAGCCAGCAGGGCTAGCTAGAGACAGGGACTTCTATCTCAATCATTAGGCTGACCCTAGTGCTCGGTAAATTACATGTACCCGGTATTTACACCAAACCAAGCAATCTAACCTTAGCGGTTAAAGATTAAAGTGAGAATACATATCAATTAACCATAGTATAGTTTTAAATGTGTATTTAAAAGACATACGACATGGCCTAAGAAAGGCTGGCTCCAAGATTCAAACCTTGCTCACATGTAGAAACGTAGAACATTTCTCATTACTCCAAGACACGCCTTCTTGCATCCCAATCATGAAGAGAAATAATCCCTCTACAAAGAATTTGAATGGTAAAACTGATTGTGAACTGTCTCTATTTAACTATTGATGTAGATCCATAATAAACCCCATTTTCAACATCTAAGTGTGGCCGTGCAATTTCCAGGTATCGTATATCAATATCTGAGACATCAATTAATATGGATCACATGGAAACAAGAAATACTACAAAATTATTGATCACACAGGTCTAGTAGGTAAATCCTTTTCTGTCGAATTGATTATGGGTGCCCACCTGACTTCCCTACATGAGACCATGTCTAATTAAGAACTTACAATAGAGTGCAGTATAAGTTGAAATGTTTGTTGTTGTCGTTAAGAACATTCAAAATGTCTATCCAGATTCAACTGTGACTTGACATGTCTCCAGAACCAGTGGCATAATTGGCAAGAGTTTAAGTTTGACACAACAATCATGTCACTTGCAAAGTAATTACCGGTATATCTCTATAACTAAAATTAATTGACAAGCTGGTAAAAATGATAACCAACCTACTATGTCATGTTAAACTACAGAAACAGTGTAAAATTTGTTATGCTATCAGTGTATATAACTTAAATCCAGTTGACAAACTTGGAGGTACTTGGGAAGTCCTAAATACGAGGGATCCCATAAATGAGGAGTAAAATCTTCTACATGATGACAAGGTGTTGCAAAAACACTTTGACATGTTTGATTCACAACAAAACATACCAACTTAGAGAAAACATGTTGTCACTGCATCTGCCTGGTGCATAAGCTAGCAAGTGAATGACATGTAACAACAAAAGTGCTGATGTTATCAGTAAGAAATTTGTAATTACATTAACTTATACTAAGGATACCAAATTTTAATCTAACAGCGCTTAGAACTTTATTCTAATGTTTATACGAATTCAGGGATGAAAGTGACAAAAGATAACTACAAAGTACCAGCCCCACCTCATCTTATGAAGTCGGCATAACTTCTATGTGATTGAAATTAATTATATTTTTTAAAATGTTGTCAATTTATTTGAATAGTTGTTGCATCAATAGTCAGAGCAACCAAAGTCAGATAGAGAGGTGGCAAATTTGAACGTATTGAATGTTTTTAACCCCATCAAAAAGGAAAATATCTTTGTTGGAAGTTACTAATTACAATGAAGAAATCAGTTCCTGATCTTTAGGTGGATAAAATTTTTGCTCTTTCATTCTTTAGAGTTCTATCATCTAAGATGCCAAAACTTATCCATTTGAAATCCAGGCTTTTATTGCTACAACACATAGTGTGCATACATTAAATATTCAGCTAAATATGACAATCCTGTAGGGGACCAGAAGATACTGAAATACGTTTTTAGTATAAAAGAGGGAAAGCCAACTCAATATATTAGGACTGGCAGTAACTGAGAACTTATAAGGGTAGACCCTATCAAAGGCATCAACATGAGTCATCATACTTGGAATTTTAGTCACCAAAAACAAGTAGTAGAAAAAGAAGTAGAGGAGAACAGATATCCTCGTAGCCACGTGCATAACCAGCAGAATCAAGTTGACCCCATGTATGTTCTTATTATACTAGCTACTAGTAACATTTTTCTTCAACATCTCTTTCTTTCTACTAATATGATATCTAAAAATTCAGGTCCAATAAGTGTGAAGTTGCAGAGTTAACATGGGAAAATGGGCAAGTAGCCATGCATAGACTTGGAAGCAACCTCTCCAATGAGCAAACAAAACACACATGGGGAAAGGCTGGTGACACACTAGAGTCAATCGTGCATCAAGCCACTTTACAAAAACAAAATCATAGTTATATAATGGGAAGTGATGGACAAAATCAGGCAAACATCAACAGGGACAAAAATGCATCTTATGGTGCTCAACAAACAAGAGGAGTACTAAAGAGGATGAGATCATCAGATTCTGACCCCCAATTATATATTGGTGGAATATCACTAGAGCATTTAAACGCTCGTGCAAGTGCTAGGGACAATGATATCACCATGGTAACATGGCCTTGTAACGAGGATTCTGCCTGCCATGGTGGCTCGGTAATTAAACTTCTTACATACTTGCTAAATTAAATAAAAAAATTGGATGGTATAAGTATCTTATAATAATCAGTCATGTCTCTTCGTTAAAAAGTGATCGCTAGCCAGCTAGTACGATGATCAAATGCAAATATCAGTAGCTAGTCAAGTCACCTAGCTAATGTCCCACTATACATTCTTGTACTATATATAGTACTATATTTTGCAGTGATATGTATACTTATTTCAAATACATATATGTTATCAAACTCTAATGCATATCGGATGACTTGTGACAGGAAAACAAGGAGGAATTAGAACGTGAAACAAAAAGCTCCAACCCATCAAAACGTAGTCGAAGAGCTGCTGTTCATAACCAGTCAGAGCGGGTATGTTGGGTTTAATTAATGCACCTTACGACAAGTTAGCTAGCTAGTGTATTTATAGAAAGTGAATGAATAGTATTTATAACTTGGCAATGGCCTTTTATATATGACTATATGAACACACTAGTTACCCATTGTTTTGTTTAATTTTGGTGCAGAGACGCCGTGTTAGAATCAACGAAAAGATGAAAGCTCTGCAGAAGTTGGTGCCAAATGCAAGTAAGGTACGTAGTTGTAACTACCACATATGCAAGTCTAACCAGTAATATTTGATCTAGCTATATACACAGTATAATTTTCTGACGAAGGATGTCCAACTGATCATAGATAGGATAATGTAATTTTTTCATGACATAATTATATGTATGTACAGCAGACAGATAAAGCATCAATGTTGGAGGAAGTGATAAAGTACTTAAAGCAGCTTCAAGCACAAATTCATATGATAAGCTATGCTAAAAACATGGAGCAACAAATGTTGATGATGATGCAACCACATATTCAAATGCCATTACTAGCAAGAATGAGTGATCTTAGTCTTGGCATGGGCACTGCAGGAATGATTAACAATATGACTGCTAATTTAGCTCGAGCTCCCTATCAATCTCCGCTCATTTATCCAACTTCAATTGCCACTCCTAGTTGTCATCCCTTCATGTCTCCAGCATTTGGCATGCCCCCGGCCATTCATACTCAACCAGCCGCACAAGTAGCTAATTATGGTGATGCCCCCAGCACCACAGTCACCAAAGCTGCAGCTACTGCTCCCAATATTGCAACCACTTCATTTTACCCTTTTAATGACCCCTATAATGCATTTTTAGCCCAAGTAAGTAATTTATACGAAATTTTGGTACGTTCAGATACATGGAGAGTTCAAATTAGGTGTTATTTTGTTCCTGTATTCAAGTGGATTCGCATGTATCTATCCGACTTAATTAATTTATTAATTGGCTTTTAATTTCAAATATACAGTCAATGAAGATGGAGTTGAATAATGAAATGCTAGCCCAGTATATGCAGCAGGCCAATCAATCTATGCAGAGCAAGTTCAACCAAGAAAACGTCAATATCCAAGGGGAAAAAGAATGACCAAAATATTATATATATATATATATATATATATATATATATATATATATATATAT
>NW_006239107.1:557447-596880 GCF_000226075.1 Solanum tuberosum
TATACCACATTTTTGTTACTAAACACTCGTGCATTATTTGATGCATTTTAAGTACACATAAACTTATTAAGTATTTCATATAATAAATTACGGTAATCGTCTTATTAAGTTTAATTTACTGCGCAATATCCTAGCATACTGAATTGCTTTTACTTTTTTTTCTTTTCTTTCTTGTAGACAAGTTTACTTGAGCAATATGTATATATGTCAAGTTTGTTATTTACATAGTGATCTGAAATTGAAGTAAAAAGCATATTGGAGTATTTTTGGGCTGGTTTGAGAGGTTAATGGTTTCGTTTACATCCTCAATCTTTGAAAAAAATAAATTTATCTCACCTTCTAAACTAAGTTTTAGAAAAATTCATTCCAATTTAGGACTAGTGACGACCATTTACGTACCTAGTAAGACCCAAACTAACCAATGGACCCATAATATGTTATACGTAGCAAAATTAACCAAAAAACAATTTAAATTTATAAGCATGTTACGATGGATCTCACATAGATGATTCTTCATCAGTCATCACCACTTAAAAGAAAACAAAAAAAAAAGGGACCAATGGATGATCTCAAAATGATTTGGTGTGGGTTCTACACGAAGCCGCACACGACCTTCATATTAATCACTTCCGTTATTTTTATTCGTCAGATTTCACTTTTCGAGAGTCAGGACTTTAATCAATATTTTAATATATATATTTTCATCATATTAATATGAAAAAGATTGTAACTCATAATATTTTTCATATAATTTTTGAACATCTAAATCATAAATTTAAAATATTGAAGTTAATCTAATTAATTTAGCAGAGAGGATAAAATAATTGGTGGGGAATTCTAGAAATGATAAGAGTTGAATATTGCAATAAAGTCTTGTCCCTACAGGCTACATGTATGTATTAAATTACAAGATGCTTAGAGAAATTAAGGGCTTTTAAATCAGGTTGGACCATTTTGTATCTTAATTTGTCATAGGCTGGACCTAATAGAAATGGACATTGGAGTTATATTTGTGTACATTGAAAAGGAAAGACAATTGTTTTCTTTACAATATAAGCTTTACAATATTCTATATGTCTAATAGCAACTTGACGATAAATCTCTTTCAAAGACATTTCAAGATGCATCATCATATATATAATTGGTACACGTTTGTTGGGTTCCTTTAGTCGATATCACTAGTTATAAAAAGAGAGTAAATTTTAGGAATATCAAACATAAAAATTATATTAGCGTTCTATAACTATATTTTTGCTATTTGTGCTTCATAGTCAAATTATGTTTGCTATGGAGCATCTGATTTAATTTGTATAAATTGTGGCAATTTATATAAATCACGACGATTTGTATAAATCGGGCGTCTGTGCTATGAAAATTTGTGTTTGTATATGTATATGTTCTTTGTGTTAGGCTAGAGTGGCGAATGAGATTAGGAGTGAGAGGAGAGAGGCGAGCGAGAGAGGACAGAGAGTGGAGAGATGTGAACTGTATATGTATAATTGTATATACGTAACTACTATGTATATGTATCAATGATTGTGTTTGTATATCTACATAAAATTTGAATATGTATACAATTGAATCGAGTCAAAACATTTGTATTTATATATCAAATCTCTCTCGCTTTATACAAACACAAACTATACATTGTATTTGTATAAAGCGAGAGAGAGAAAGGCAAAAGAGAACTGGATAGGGAAAGATTTGTATTTGTATAATTATAAGTGTATAGGACGGAGAGATATGTATTTGTATTTGTATATACAGTCTCTCTTGCCTTATACAAACACAAACATAATTGATACATTTGTGTTTGTAGAGGCGAGGGAGAGAACTGAGAATGGCGAGCGAGATTCAGGGCTGAGAAATTGATTGGCTCGGCGAATGGCAAGAAGTTTGTTGCGAATTGGAATTAAATGAAACAGTAGTTATAACATTTATTTTGAATTAATAGTTTGCTATAATGCACAATTTTCCCCAAAAAGAATCATTTATCGAGTGATAGAAATTGATTGACATCATCGATAGCATTTTTCGATAAAATAATTGAAGAGTCACTCAGTAAAAATAAAAATAATTAATTTTCAATTTTTTTGAAGGAGCTGATGAATATCTATCGTAAGAATTAATTCGATCATATTTTTCCTTCAGATTGAATGATGAGCAACTTACAAAAATGACTATATTTATAGGGTTATTGAAGTTCAATAGCTATAAGTATGTTATTTACAATAAATGACTACATTTTTATATCTTTTTTTCGCTGTATTTTTGTATACATTTTTATTTTTCTATTTATACACTAATACATCTTTAAGTACAATAAACTAAATAATGAATTGACTCTAAATATAACTCACGGTCCTAATTTACGTCCATACAATGAGCAACTTTCCATTATTAACATTAGAACTAATAATTACTTATTTAAAGACATACCCGATCATATTCTTGTCAGTTTAAATACTCCATTCTCTTGTTGTCTCAAAAGATGTGGTATTGATATGTCATAATAATGACTGAATAAAACTTAGAGAAAACGTTAATTAAAAAATCAATGAAGGTAAAAACTAAAATACATTTAACTAAAAATACATAGGAATACATACCCATATATTTAGGATATACCATTTGAGTAAATATACAATTATTGAATAAAAGTGATTTTATTTGCATACAACTATTTTTGATTGGATTTAACTTTAAACATGAACATGTTATAACCAATGTGTGTATTTTAGGAGGCACAATAAATCCTATTATAAATTCATCCCGAACAAAGTTATGTTACCGATATTCCTTGATAAAAATGGCTAAAGAAGACGAAACCGTGTGAGCAATTACTATTTAGCAATACTAATATACATAAATATAGTTAAATAAGATACAACGAATATGCATACAAAAATATAGTTAAATATTAATATACATAAATATAGTTAAATAAGATACAACGAATATGCATACAAAAATATAGTTAAATATTAATATACATAAATATAGTTAAATAAGATACAACGAATATGCATACAAAAATATAGTTAAATATTAATATACATAAATATAGTTAAATAAGATACAACGAATATGCATACAAAAATATAGTTAAATATTAATATACATAAATATAGTTAAATAAGATACAACGAATATGCATACAAAAATATAGTTAAATATTAATATACATAAATATAGTTAAATAAGATACAACGAATATGCATACAAAAATATAGTTAAATATTAATATACATAAATATAGTTAAATAAGATACAACGAATATGCATACAAAAATATAGTTAAATATTAATATACATAAATATAGTTAAATAAGATACAAAGAATATGCATACAAAAATGAAGCCTATCAACGATTCTTAATTGCCCAGAAAGAAATTCACTTATTCATTAATTAAAATACTTTAAGCCAAATTAATTAGGCATGAAAGAGAAAAAGTTGATGATGGTAAACATTGGAAAAAGATCACGTAAAACGTGCCTGCAATAATTAATTAGGCATTCAATAATAACTTTCCTATTTTGTATTTATTTATATTGAATGTATATAAAAAATTATTTATTTGTATATAATTAACTTTGCTATTTATTGTGTAGTTATATCCATATATTATGAAAAAAATAAAATATAGCTATTTTTCTTGAATATAGGTATGTTTGTCATATTCTGTAATTTTTCCTTGAATTAAAGCTACGATAGAATCACACAAGAAATGATAAAAGGGAAGATTTCTTTCATCACGATTGTATTGCGGTTACACCACAATTTAATTTAATTTTGCAAGTTTTTTTAGTGAAACTTTTGGGCCCATTTTGCTCTTAGCCCGTCGAAAATTTGCCACATGATACTGTAGTCAAAAGTTTAACTTTAGATGGATTCTAAATTTTAGAAAGATGATTTCATGTTAATAATTGACTCTAAACTTAATGTATATATTTAAGAAATTTCTTTATTATAAATAAACTATTCGAACAAAAATTATTGACCCAACAGAACCCGTATGCGGATTTCTAGCTCTGCCCTTGTTGATGCACATCTATAATTATTTATTTGTCGAATGCATCACCAACTGAATTAAGAAGATTAATGTTAGTTTTTTTCCCCTATTGTACGAAGTGTAAAATTTGGTGATCAAGAAAATAATGGAGAATAAAACACAAATTTTACTTACAGAAACAAAATAAATTTCCATGTCACATATATATATAAAATTACTTCAATGGGATATAAATCTCCATGTCACATATAATGAAAAAATTGTATAAAATAGCAAACTGTTAATTCAAATTAAATGCTATAACCATAGTTTGATTTAATTGTAATCTGTAACAAACAGTTGCCATTCGCCTCTCTCCCCAGATTTCTCGCTCGCCACTCTCCATTTCTCGCTCGGCAGTCTCTCTCTCACTTCTCTCACTTTATACAAACACAAATGTATAAATTACGTTTGTGTTTGTATAAAGCGAGAGAAAATTGTATATATACATGTCTTTTCGTTCGCCTCTCTCCCCAGAGAATCTCGATCGCCACTCTCTCTCGCCTCTCTCACTTTATACAAACACAAATGTATAAATTGCGTTTGTTTTTGTATAAAGCGAGAGAAAATTGTATATACAAATACAAATAAGTATATTTTCGTCCTATACACTTATAATTATACAAATACAGATCTTCTCCTACCCAGTTTTCTTTTGTCTTTCTCTCTTTCTCGCTTTATACAAACACAGATTATACAATTGATTCTTTTGTATATGTATACAGAAACATATTATACAATTGATTTATTTGTATATGTATACCGAAATATACATATTAATAGCCATAGCAAACTTAAAGTTTGCTATGGAGCGCGATTATATAAACTATAGTTATAACATACAAATATGATTTTTATGTTTGCTAAACCTAAAATTTACTCTATAATTTATGCTTTTCAAGGGATATATACGTAAAAAAAATATTTAAGCTATCTATATAGTATAATTTTCTCACTATTAGAGTGATCATATTTGATCTTCCGTAACTAAATTGCTATGGCATGTTAAATTAAACTACACATAATTACGTAATTCTATTTAGAATTTCAATATCTTTTTGGACCTAAAAACAAATTTATAGTATAACATGTATCATAAATAGTGGCCGGCTGATTAGTCGTACGTGATACACTTAATTTGCTTCGCCGGCACCAATTTAATTTGTTCACATTTAACAAGTAATACTTATGTTTTGACTACGATTATTAGTTCATTAATATATTGTAACCTCAATTGCAATACGTAGGGTGATAATGACATGTGCTATATATTGTGGGTAAGTATTTTTTTTACACATATATATACATGATCTGAGCAAAAGCAATTAATTCGGTAAACTATAGAGGCAGAATTCGCCTGCATTGAATCACTTTAAAATATGTAACCTTTCCTATTTGTAGTTGTACAACAGCTAATCTTAAGATTAGTGACATAATTTTCATTTCCATTAAATGTTATATCCAATTCTTAATGATTTAAAATTTTAAAGGGTCGTCTAATGAATTGGCCTCATACTAGGAAACTCCACCTCCACTGATTGGTTTAAACAGCTTTACAATATCTTGAAAATTTTGCCTTGAAATGTAATTTTTTATGGAGTAAAAAAAAAAAAATATACTCCATCCGTTTCAATTCGTTTGTCTTAATTTTTTTAGTTCGTTTAAAAAATAATGTCTCTTCCTTTTTTGTTTAAGACACAAGATACAGAATAAAAATCTGTGTCAAGTCAAAACCATACAAATAAATTAAAATGGAGGCAGTAGTATATACTAGAGTAGCACTAGCATTACTACTAGAGTCCAGGTATCTTCATTTGCTGCATTGTAAAAATCGGCAAGTATGCATTGTAAACAGTAAAAACCAAAGGTTCCAACTGATGCAGAAACATTGTAAAATACAATATGATATAATACTGCTATATGTTTCATATATGGCAAACACACTAAGCTTCCGATATGTGCAGGGTCTCTATTGTACCAGTCTTACCCTACATTTCTACAAAAGGCAATGACGAAGTAGCATTATGTTTATATTACTGTATATGTCAACAAACAAAACAACAAATAGGATCTGACAAAGGGGAAATATTCTATCAGAATATCATAATTTTCATGACCTGATATTCTTTCCTTTTATTTCACAAGGCAGAGTACTTTTTCATGCCAAGGCTTATGGCTTCTTGGTGTTGTATCCTCATTTTTTACTTCCTGCTTCCTCTGATTTTCCCTAAAATCATAACAAATTTTACTTCTGCTATACCACCTCAGTTAACTAACATCCACCCTTTTCCATGTTCTGATCACATCAAGACGTGCAATGCTTTCCTCTATCAGCACAATAGTCTCTCAAAACAGAATATCACCTTTTTTTACTCTGTCAATGCATCAGCAATCGAGCCGATTAGCTATGATGACAGACAAGACTACCTAGTAAATGTACCTTGTACTTGCAAAGATGTTAATGGAACTGTTGGATATTTCTATGATACGATTTTCAATCTGCAGTTTGGGGATACATTTGCAAAAGTTTCTAATGACATTTATAGTGGACAGGCTTGGGAAGTTGGTGGAGAAGATAAAAGTTACAAGGCTGGGGAAAATGTAACTATGCATCTATTGTGTGGATGTGTGGAAGATGAACAAAAGACTGTGGTGACGTATACTGTTCAGCAGCACGATACTTTATCAAGTATCGGAGATTCACTTTCTTCTCAAGTCAGTGATATTGAGAACTTGAATCCTTATTTGAAACGGCCACAGTTTGTAGATGTTGGATGGCTATTATATGTGCCCATGTACAAAAATGGAGTTCCTCTACCAAGTACCGGTGAGTTATATCTTGTATTGAGATTTGTCTCTTTTTTATCTCATCAACTATGTATTACTATGTTGACTAAACAATTAGATCATCATATTGATTTCTCATATTGTCACTCAACTAATAGTTATCATCTCAGAAAGTCACCGTTCTTCTTGATTCCAATTTCCTTCAACATCGAGAAAGTGATTTTATGAGAGAATAGTTATTAGCTGATTGACAATCTGAGAAATCAAATCATGAAAGCAGATAGCTTGCTTATAAGCGTCTTGAGACTGTTGGCGAATTAGATCATCTCCTATTAGCAAATTTCTGTTTTTTTCATCAGTTAAATAGTGTCAGTATCTCAATTCTCATCCTTGGTTAGCAAAGATTTCCATAAAATGTAAATGAAATAACTCAGGAAGTTATTAGATAGTGTATACATTAAACAGTGGCTATTTGATTATTAGAAATTGACTTTTCGTTGCTTCATTTTACCCATCATTCAACAGGAAAGAATCACAAAGCACACAAATGGATGGTATTAGTTGGAATATTATCAGCTGTGACAGTACTTTCAATCTGCACTGTGATAGTATTTATTCTAAGGAGAAATAGATTGCAGAGACGCGTCAAGGAGGATGCTGCAGCTGTTTCCAAAAGCTTTAGTACAAAAAAAACCATGTCACTTCAGAAGCAGTACATGTATAAAGATCATACTGAAGGTTTACTGTTTTCCATTTATTTATGATGATAAATTTATGCAAAACAGGAAAATATTGCATGGCAGAAAATTAACACAATCAATTTATTCAACTCTGCAGAAATGCCAGTTTTCGAATCAGAAAGGCCAGTAATATACAGTCTTGAGGAAATAGCAGAAGCTACAAGCGATTGTGATGAGTCTAGGATTATCGGGGTAGGTGGATATGGGAGTGTGTATTATGGGACGATTGGAAAGCAGGTATCTAGCACTTCCTTTTGTTTCATTTTTTCTCAAGCCAACTCAGATTCTTCTGTGCCTCGCAATTAAAAGGCGATTATCAAACTGATTCTAGGAAGTTGCAATAAAAAAGATGAGGTCCAACAAGTCCAAGGAGTTTATGGCAGAGCTCAAAGTCTTATGCAAGATCCATCACATAAATGTGGTAAGTAATCAGATTTAATAACTGAAAGCTGCAATTTACTTCGATGATGCTCCAGTATTTATGAAGAGTTCATCGTGTAGGTGGAGCTATTGGGATATGCCAGCGGGGATGATCACCTCTACTTGGTCTATGAGTATGTTACAAATGGCTCTCTCAATGAACATCTTCATCAACCACTGCTAAAAGGTATTCAATAACATGTAAATTCAACCTTAAGCTCATTTTGATCCAAAATTTAAGCGATAACAGTCCACTAGTTAAAAGATATCATAAACTGTATAACTCTGTTTAGGCATGCTGAGAAGCTTCAACCAATATGGAGAAAGGATAAAAAGAAATAAGATTTCAAAAGGCAAAAAAGAAGAATTAAGCCGAATCATTAGTTAGCTCACATCCACTTGTTCTGAACCAGGTCATAAGCCTCTAAGTTGGACTACAAGAACACAGATTTCTGTAGATACTGCAAGGGGTATCGAGTATATCCATGACCATACAAAATCTCGGTATGTTCACCGTGATATTAAAACGAGTAACATTCTACTGGATGAAGCCATGAGAGCTAAGGTGCCTTCTTGACTCCTTCAAGTACATAGATAGATGAACTAAAACTTTAGTGAAGAATTTGTAGTTTTCATTTATCATACATCCAAGAAAGTGCTCTTTTATAGGTTGCAGATTTTGGCCTGGCAAAACTAGTTGGTCGAACCAATGAAGATGAATTCTTGGCAACCCGCCTCGTTGGAACACCAGGATATCTCCCCCCTGAGTAAGCATCTGCATTTAGTCATTCTTGCTAGTCCTTTCTTGTTTTTTTACAATGGAGTGCTATATTGTCTTGCAACATCAGAACCATATGATTAGAAGAATTTGTAAGATTTGCTTCTGATGTCTCATATGTTACAGATCTGTGAAAGAGCTGCAGATAACTACCAAAACAGATGTTTTTGCATTTGGAGTAGTTCTTGCAGAACTAATTACTGGCAAACGTGCACTCATTCGTGAAAATGGGGATCCAAACAAGATGAAATCACTCATCTCAATTGTAAGTCAACTATTTAGCAGAGATATATTAAGGAATGAAACACAACCATATGAATGACCATCCGAAAGAAATGACTCTATTTTAGAACATGACTTGAAATACTAAAAAATGCTTATACGAAAGAAGAACCTAAAATGAAGAATAAGTGAGATGTATGCATTTCTTAGAGCATGGATGTCAGGAGATCACTTTCTTGCTTGTTACAGCTTAAATTTATATACGTTTTATGTAGTCTTCCATTAACAAAAAAGGTGTCAAATGAATGGTCAGATTCACGAAATTTTCCAAGACGAGGATCCAGACTCAGCATTAGAATCTTTTATAGATGAAAATCTCAAGGGATGCTACCCCATGGAAGATATATACAAGGTTGGAAATCTAAAAAATCTTGATGTCCAAGTCTCTAATTCTTCTACTTCTATTTTGATGGCCAGTAGACTATGCATCTAGAGCTGATATTTTCTCATTACACTACAGATGGCCGAAATTGCAGAGTGGTGTCTAAGTGAAAATGCAATTAACAGACCAGAAATGCGGGAGGTGGTTATTTCATTATCTCAAATCAGGATCTCATCCACAGAGTGGGAGGCATCATTAGGAGGCGATAGCTTGGTTTTTAGTGGAGTCTTTAATGGGAGATGAAATGCATTTCAAGAAGTGAAACTCTTAATTTTAAAATAGAGTGCAAATCTTACTACTTCCAGTAGTCAATGTTCTACTAATTGATGGACTTATTTTCTTTTTCCAGTCTTGTAAAGCTAAAGAATGTTTTGGTAAACATGAATATAAATACAACATTTTGATTTCTACTTGGCTTCAGAGTAATCCTCCGAAATTTCTGTTGTTTATTGAACAAATATGTACAGGCATAAAGAATTAGGATAACTGTGTATCATCCTCAACAAAGAATTTTAAAGTCTGGACTATTCTGTTATGCAGAATAAAACCAATACTTGATGTTAAGACTTAATATGCTAACAAGTGCCTCAGCTACTGAAAGCTTACGTGGGTGAGTTACTCATCGAAGAATATCTTAAGCTCAACCAAATTTCTCTGATTAGACTGTTCTAAGCACTCATTAACTCGATTAGAAATCAAATTTGAGTGATCAATCCCTACAACTACCTAAAGTAATAGTCACAAGGACAGTAACAAAGTATTAACATACAGATTATTGCTTGGAATCCTGCACCTGGCGGACAGATTCCTTCTGTAAAGAGAAATGTAAGTTATGATCTTCCAATTACTGGAGAGGATTTTTGATCCTGAAGGGAGATTATAGTTTCAAAAGCACCCACCAGAGCCTTGACCTTGCTTCTCCTAGTCTTGGCAAGCTTGCTTGCAGTAACTTCAATCACGTTGTTGAACAAACTTGGAGTTTCTTTTGAATCCTCTATACCATTGGATCGAAGATTTACTGTCACAACTTCGTCTTTCGCAGCATATGAATGGCCATCAGCAGTGGATTTTCTCAAGCCTTTTCCTATTGGATTACCATTTTCATTTTCGCCCTTATCTTTTATGGTGACTTGCCTCAACTTTTGTTTCCGCGGACTGTCATTCTCAGATTGGATATCAATTGTCTTCCCTTTTTTGAACTTGAGCAGTTTAGGACTGCAATCTTCATTTTCTAAGCCAACTTGTCCAGCTTTCTGAGGTTTTGTGCCTTGCTTCTGAGTTGTAGTTCCATTTTGACTGGTGCTAGAGCTTGTTTCATCACAGTGAGCAGACTCATTTGCTGAGTTTGATAATGGTGACATCAATGAAGACGAGGAAACGGACGACTGGGTAGTGGTGTCAATATTTCTTGAGTTACTACCACCTGAAGATGGTGAAAATGATGGGGAACAAAGGGATGATGAAGCTGTCTTTCCTCGTTTTGGACCATCTCTATGCAAAGAGGATTCTTTGGCCTTACTATTTTCCTGGGAAATACCTGTAGTGTTGCTTTTAGTCTTTGATTCTCTAAGATGCGACGTCTTCTTTGTCACATTTTCATGACTGATTTTCCCAGTCTTGCTTGGTGCAAGACTAGTCCTACTGTTAAGTTGAGATGCCTTTCTGGGAGAGTTGTTACTGGATGCTGTGCTCGATACTTTTTTCACAGAAGATTTTGGAGACAATGAAACAGTTGAGGTAACAACACTCTTTTTCTTTCTTAGCTCTGAGGACCCACCGTCGTTCTCCATTTTACAGCTGTGGTTTTGTCTACTGCTAGATCCATTCGATAGAGACTCTTGAACTTTCGAAGAACTCCCAGGTATAAAGTTATCACTGTATCTTCTTTGATGCCTTCTTGATGCATTTTCTTCCAAAGGCTTGAGCTTGGAGTCACTTTGTTGATTTACAGAAGGCGCTATTCTTTTGGTGGACGATTGCATTTCCTGTCCGTTGACTTGGCAAGTTGTCTGGCTCTTGATCTCTGAAGGTAGTTTAGTTGAGCCTGGTACTTTCTTCCTTTCTGGGATTTTCCCTAATGTTGCTCTTGAGGGCCGGGGAATCTTTGCCTTTGTTGGAGAATCATGTTCATAACCATGTTTGCACATATCATGGCATGAACTTCTTGGAACGTCAAGATAACGTGACAAGACCTTGTATCCTCCCATTTCAAAGCCTACACTTCCAGTTGAATTCCTTCTCACGTGATTTACTATAGGCTCGATTTTCTCCAGGTTTTTAGGTATTCCATCAGCCATTGTAAGAAAAGGAAATGAAATAGCAAACCAACACCCCTGCAAATATGTTCAGCATGATATAGAGAGGTTTAGAGTAAGCAACTAAAAATCTTTGTGAATATTTTCTGTTACTTCCCAAACTGCTAAACAAGAGTACTCACCGGGACCTGAAAGCAAGAAGTACCAGAGTGATTTTTGAACTGTCAACTTCACACTTTTGGCGTCCTAAATAGATAGAAACAAGGACATGTTAACTGGTGAAGATCAGGTGGGGATGCTTTTTCATCCATGGCTTGTGTGCTAAACTCAACATTCTGTCATAAAATGCAGATTACAACAAAAGGATAATTACATACATTTAGTTCCCTCTATATTCATAACCTACATGAACTGGAGCAGCTAGAAAGCTAAAAAGGGATATGCTATCACTTATTTCATAACAGTTGGAGGAAAAAAACAGGATAAAACGACAAGAAGAAAATGTTCTTTTCAGAAGCTTTCGGTTACTGCTTTCATCTGTCCATTCCACCAACTTGAACTCGAACTCGAACTTGAACTCTTATCATCTAATTAATCCTAATAGATTAGTACAAATTCTTATCTCCCAATCAACAATAAACAGAAAAATCCTAATGCTCAAATTTGGCTATATCACTAACATCATAGAGGCTGAGAACATAAACTCTAGCAAAGATGTTTTGGTCATATTAAATTAATCAACATCTCCATTTCTTGACATCAAATATATAATCTTGCTTGTTCAGGCGAGATTTCCAGACCTCATTTTGTGGAATTACATTGTTTTGTTCAGGTGAGATTACACCATATATTTGATATTCCCTATTATATATCAGCAGCATTATTATATTAGAAAATTTAATCAACATCTCCATTTTCAATGTGCTAGATGAACAATCTTATATTCCAAGAATTTAGATCTCCTAATTGAGGTACTCTTTATCAACAAACTTCTAAAATCAGATTATGTTAAAAGAAAGAATGAATTTGGCTATAAACAAATCATACCATTGAGGCTTTCAGAAAAGAAACAAGAAGTACTACTACCAACAATAGAAACAAGAAGTTTTGATCATCAAGAAGAAAACTCAATTCTAAAAATAAGAATCAAGAAACTTTTAACTACCAAATAAAGAAAAAAAATGTTTTGTTGAAATTATACCTTTTACTTTGATGTAAGGAAGAAGGACCCCAAACAATTGGTTAAAATTTGTTTTGTGGAAAGAAGGGAATAAGAAAGAAGCTTTGATCTTATTGGTAGAATTGACAAATTTATGTGAGAACAAGCGTAATTGTAGCAAAGATAAATCTTCACAAAAAAATTACAATAAGCATAGAAAGTAAAAATAAAAAATTGTCTTAATTAATTCGTGCGTAAGGTAAAGTTATAGTAATTGTATATTTAGTTCGTATAAAAACCGTTTTGAGTTTTGCATTCAATATCATAGTTGGTTTGATGATCAGAACATTTGAAACTGAACCAAGTGATTAACAAATATGTATATATGTGGAAATATATTTATTTGTACCCGATGTTTCAATCGAAATAAATTAACCTATGAATTAAAAAGAGAATACATATCATTTAATTTGATTTAAGAAAGTTCTTAGGATTCACTTAAAAGACTAGACTAGAATGCTTGAAACCATAAACTAATAAATTATTCTTTATGGCCATCAATTGACCATAAACTCATTAGATTGTGTATATTATTTGAATTTAACGTCATAAATTCTAGCAATTTTAGTAAATACTTATTGTTTCCTTATGCAAACTTTCAACGTGAATATAAATACAAAAAAAAAATGGTTTCAAGAAGAACTAGGGGTTTGTTGTGAAACTCAGAAAAAGAAAAAGTTGTTCATTCCAAACTAATGTTAAGTAAGTTACCAACTATGAACAAAAGGGTGGTTGTCTCTACCATTGGTAACTTGAATATGAACACTTCCATTGGAGTAATTGAAGTATTCTATATGCATTCTTGGCTAAATATATGTACATAATATCTCCAACAGTACTAAAAAAAAGGGCAAGAAAAGCCTAGCAGTCAACTTCCTGTACTATAAATACATTAGTCCAGAAATATACTCTCCATTAAATTACTCAGCAGCTAAGAAAAGAGGAGACACATAAGACTTAGCTCTCCGAGTCCTTTGCCGCTTTTTTGTCACCCCCCAGCCTTTCAAAAATCTGTCTGTGATCCCATGTTTGTTATCCAAAGTATGCTGCAGTAGGAGTGAGCACATTGTTCTCTCTCCATCATTGGACCGTCTCCTACCTCTGCAACTCGTCCTACTCGGAGTTTTTTTCCATGGACTGGGTTTTGAAGCAACACTTGTTTCATTTACTTGATGCAAAAGAGATTCCACTGCAGGTAAGACATCTGCTTGAAGGTCCTTCTGATCCTTTGTCCTCCATGCTTGACCCCTCCTTGGCTGATTAGACACAATGCCTTTTTCCTTCTTTTTTGCAACCTTCAAGTAACTAAGACTATTATCCATGTGCCCCTTTCTCAGATTAAGCTTCATCCGACTTGAAGCAGTCCTTTCTGAAAGAAGTACATCGCGCCCGAAATGGACTTCCATGGATTGTTCAACTTCATTCTCTTGACTACTTGCCAAAGAAGTAGCAACTTCAGCAAGCCCACGTAGACAGTTGCTGGAAGTTTCAGATGGTTCACCAATGGCATTCTTTGAGTACCTGTGGACCACAGATGATGAAATAAAAATAAGTATATCAGCTGCAACCGTGTCAGGTTCCTCGATTGGATCATCATGGCCTCTTCTTGGCAAATGGATTGATGTTCTGATATTAATGTCCTCAGAATCTCCTCTAGGTGGAGAGCACTCCTTATTTTCTGGGCTAACAGGACCTTTTAGATCTCTTTCTGCAGTAGACTTTGTTGCTTCACTTGGACCTTTTAGATCTTCTTTGATGCAAGAGTTTAAGTTGATGCAAATATTAGCTGTTGAAAGCTTGCTATCAATTCTAGAACCAACAAGGTGATTATCCCTGGTGCATTTTCTATATTCAGCTGTTGAATTAGGAACCATGTTACTGTCAGGAACCTCAGAATTTTTATGTATCTCTACATTTCTGCCTTCAGGGAAATTAAGATGGGAAATGTCGAAGGAGGGTGCAGACTGGCAGTCAGACAAACAGGTAGAAGGTGTCAAATTCAAGTCCATGCCGTTCCCAGAACTTGTGTAGTCTGAAAACTTGTTGTCTTTTACAGCAGCAATGTGTTCACCTGTACTATCACTTGCATCATGCTGCATAAAGCAAGAAGTCAAACTTCCAGAAGTTGGAGTGGACGCAGGACCTAGGTCCATATTTAACTTCTTTGCAGTGAGACTAGAATTCCTAACAGAGGACTCAGTACTCTTGCTGAATGATGCATCAGTATTAAAGCATGAAAGTGCTTGTACTGCAACAGGAATCTGCTTAAATTCTCTCCAAGAGGAAATCACCAGTGATTTGTCAGTTGTGGTTTCAGCATGAATCTTGTCTACATTTTCTAAGGGCAACGATGCTGGTTGATTACATGGAAGAAGTGCTCTCCCAACAGAAGAAACTTCATCAAACGACTTCAAGTTGCTTTCATCTCTCCCTGAAAGTGCATATAATAAAAATTGTGAAACTTCATGCTATAAATAGCTTTTAGATAGAAAGGCTGTAATCCTATGGAGAAGCCAGTCATTAGGAAATAACTGATGCAACATAAGAAATAAAATCAGGTATTGTGCAAGAACAATAAAAGGAAAAGAGCATGATGGCATCTTCAGAATTATGATCAGAATCTTTTCTCAAGGGAAATTCAGGATACCTTCTTTATTCAGAGTTGAGCATTCTGCACGTGCCATACCGGATAAATCCAGATCTCCGACCCTAATTTCCTCGTGAATGTTATTCGATTCAAATGCCGAATTTGGACACTCTGACTCAAAAGGCTGTACAGGTTCATTCAGGTCAAACAAAAGAAAGGTACCCCTACAACTTGAGGGAGAATTGGAAGAGTTTCCAGAGGCAACAAGGTTGACTTTCGAAGAACATTGAGGTTGAAGTTCTGAGATCAAAATATTTGTCTTTTTAGCCGCAGGATTTTCTTCCTCAAATTGCTCCCTGTATTCATTATTAATGGCTTTTTCTGCTGGAAGTTCAAGGTCCAACATTCTCTTCCTTGACGTGTCGTCCTTCATTGATGATGGCTTGCATTCGTTTAAAATGTTTTGACCTGAAAGACAGTCACCTCCTGGTTGCACAGTTTTATCAGCACCAGAACTAAAGGGATCTTGAAACATTTCTTTGCTTGGTGCATATGGTTCAATGCTCGTGAGATTTACTGAGTGCCTAAAGGTTTTCTCAGAAATGTCAGACCTAAACAGAGACACAAAAGTATTTGCCTTTGATGCTTGCAAGTGTATATGATCTTCTCCTAGTTCTCTCTTTGTCATCTCATCCATTAATTCCCTTTGTCTTCCATATAAGCGATGCAGCTCATTGACCTGAAAGAAAACACAATTCAAACTTCTGCTCCATCATGATCAATTAAGTGAATCACCAAGTGATGAAGCACTCCCAAGATCACCATTGCTCAAGACCAAAACTGAGCAAATACACTACATTCTTCAAAAGAAAGGATGTAATGAAATGGAGAAAGAAAAAGAAAACAAAATGCTCAAGAGAGAATATATAGGTAGAAGAAGCGCCAAGTCTAGCAACATTTATGAAAGGTTTACTGTAATCCACAAGAAAGAGCAAGTTATAAATTAATAAATCAGGATAGTTAATTCCAGAAACATGAAAGGATATATAAGTGCAATTCATTTACATGAAACAAACTGAAGACTTGGTTGAATATTTCGTCAAGATGGCAATAATCTGTTTCAAAGGCTAGCCAAAGGTAAGACCATGTATATACCTGATATCTAAATGTTGCATCGTGTTTGAGTATTGTCTGTCTCAATATTTCTTTCTGATAAACTACATCCTGGCTCTCGTCTACCATAAACGGAGGAAATGCAAGATGTAAGCCTCTACTACTGTTGCAGGCGATATCACTGTGGGGTATTGACTGTGAATTACCCGTAAGGTTGACAACATTATCTCTTGGGTAGTAATATCCTGGACGATAATTAGTGTACTGCATTTTCACCTCCTCCCTGGGACAGAACACGACAAAGAGTTAGAATGTGCTGCTCTTTGACCCCTGCCTATGACCCAATATAACATATAATGTAAACATGCATATAAAACTGGATCATTCCTCAATATCTTACAGTAAAATTTCCATCATCAGGCAATGCCCTTACTTTTTCAAGGAACGGGAAGACTAAAAGAAGATACTGTGATATTGTCTGCTTTAGGTTAACTGCGCACGATTTTCCTCAAAAGGCCTCACACAAGGAATGGGAAGACTTTGTACTGCCAACAGCTAATAATTAACCGAATTTGTTAGCATTTTCAAAATTTTGTTTGTTTCGTAAAACTATCTCATTAACTCCTTTGCCGTGATGCAAACGACTCTACCTAATTTAGAGTCATTCGCATCACGACAAAGGAGTTAATGAGATAGTTCTACAAAACAAACAAAATTTTAAAAATGCTAACAAATTTGGTTAATTATTAGCTGTTGACAATACAAAGTCACACATCCACTCATCCAACAACCAATAAGAGGAAGAAGAACTTCTTTGGGGTCACAGTCAACACAAGGTGAACCAATCTGACTTTTGAGTTAGATTTCAAAAACTCAGAAACAAACATGCGTCACCAGTCATACAGATAAATAGATGGAACAGGAAGATTCTCCGCTTCAGGTTAACTGCGCACGATTTTTCTCTAAAGGCCTCGCACAAGGAACCGGAAGACTAATCTACCTAATTAAGAGTCGTTCGCATCACGACAAAGGAGTTAATGAGATAGTTCTACGAAACAAACAAAATTTTGAAAATGCTAACGAATTCAGTTAATTATTAGCTGTTGGCAATACAAAGTCACACATCCACTCATCCAACAACCAATTAGAGGAAGAACTTCTTTGGGGTCACAGTCAACACAAGGTGAACCAATCTGACTTTTGAGTTAGATTTCAAAAACTCAGAAACAAACATACATCACCAGTCATACAGATAAAGAAATGGAAAATCAAAGCACTTAAAACAAAAGATTCTGAACAAAACCACTAAAGGTAAAAAGATTACAATGCACAGATCCAACAGAAAGAATCAACAGTCAAACACAAAGAGCACAGATAAAAAAACACCCAAACACCAACATCCCAACACAGCAAAAATACACAAACAAAGATGCAATTAACAGCTTGAAAAAGAAAAGAAAAAACAACAAGAGAAATCCACCAAGATTATCATCAAAGGTCAGAATTTCAAGAAATTACCAAAGACCCAAGTTTTAAAATGCAACCGCTTGGGGGAAAAAACAAATCCCAGCAAGAGAAATCCACCAAGATTATCATCAGAGGTCAGAATTTCAAGAAATTAGCAAAGACCCAAGTTTTTAAAATGCAACCGCTTAGGAAAAAAACAAACCCCAGCAAGAGAAATCCACCAAGATTATCATCGAAGAGCAGACTTTCAAGAAACTACTAAACACCCAAGTCTTAAAAAATGCAACAGGTTGGGAAAAAAACAAACCCCAGCAAGATATATCTCTCATTCAAGATTACCTCTAGCTCTAGCTCCTTGCTAGCACGAAAAGAATCCAAGAAAACCCATCAGAGTAGAAGAAACTCAGGGAGAAAGTGAAACTTTACAGAAAATGGTGTGGAGAAAAAGATGCTTGTTATATGGTACAATGTCATAGGGAAAATGCGGAAAGAATGGAGCTTTTCGGATCTGCTGGGACCACTCTGTATGTACAAAGGAAGATGGAAAGAGAGAGAGAAGAATAATTAGTACTCTAGTAACTGACATGGGAAGAGAGAGGCATAGAATTTGTCAAGACATTGGATCTATCTTCCCCAATTATATCTATTCTTGGATTTTTCTTGGTGATCAAGTGTATGAAAAAATGGATCAACTTCTTAGATTCTCACCCCTATCCTTGTCCTCTTTCCATTCATAAATACTGTTTAATTTTTAAAAAAATATTAAAAACACTTCTAAATTTGACGTAAATTATTAGTTTTGTCTTTCAATTATTGACAGCCATAAAAATATCATTTTACTTAACTAATCAAAATAGATATATCCCCAATATACAACACGACACAACAAATGATCTCAAATTCTTATAAGAGTATGGACTCTTAATAAAAATTTCAAAAAAGTGTTGAAGACACCCATAAACTTCGGCGAGAATTTAGGGGTGTATTTCACTAATGTTGTAAGATCGAAGGTATATTTAAGTTCAGTTAGTCAAGTAATAAGTGTTTATAAGGTTGTCAAATGTTCGGAGACGAAACTAATAATTTGGGTCAAGTTTAAAGTTGTTTTCGATACTTATCACATATTTTAAAGTTGATTGATATTGATTTGAAAAATATTTTAGTAAATAATAATAAGATATTATTTTTGAAATATAATAAATTTAACGTATGAAGCAATACATATTTATTTCTTATCTGGGTTGTCATAATGATTGGTTGATTTTCTTGTTAAATTAGTTTCCCCTTAAAACATATTTTTTTATTCAAGATTCGAATAATTAATCATCGACAAGAAAGTGGTTGTAAATGGAAGGATTTAATGTTGGTTTATCTCAAAATTTTAAATGACTAGAATAGTACAATTATACTATTACATGTTCAAAATTGAGAGAGAGAGAAACGTTAAATTGTATGCAACCATATAAATGAACTACCCTATAAATCCCCAATATGGATAATCAATTTAGCTTAATTACGTTATGACAATTTATTCATGTACATTATCATGAGAAATTAGGAAAGAAAAAATAATTAAGGGAACGTTGGTGGTGGTGTTAATGGTAAAGTGCAAGGCATAACGCGTTAGGATTGACATGATATGGAAGTAGTTTTCGCTTTACATCAAAGAAAATATTTATTCGTTTCAATCTGTTTATCTTATTTTGATTTGTACACGTAGTTTAAGAAAATAAAGAACTTTTGAATTTTGTAATCTTAAATTAGATATGTCAAATCAGAGGCGTATCCAGGATCTCGGCTAGATGGTTGCACGATTACGAAAAAATGTATCTCTAATATAAATTTGATCGATTTGACTTTTAGTTCGCAATATGAATCATTAAAGTTTAAAAATTATAGATCCAAAATATATAATACACTAGTTTTAAATTTTAATACACACATTTGATTTAATTATATAAAAAATTTACAATGCTAAATTTTTTAGGAATTCTAAATGTAACACACTTGAAAATTTGAAAGAACAAAAGAAAAAAAACAAAAGAAAAATTAGTTGAAACAACAAAAGTGTAACTGATAACCACTTGGAAAAGTGTTACTCAAAGAAACAAGATAGATATAAGATTTAAATTTCTATCTCTCACTTAGAGAAGTGCACCCAATCATCATCGCATTTTTATATGATACTTTAAACATGGGTTCACACATCTATATTTAAATATATTTTAAAAAATATAACACTACTATATATGATCTAGAGAGGGGAGCATGGGTTCACGTGAACCCACGGCACCCCCTCTAGATACACCTCTGTGTCAAATGTATCAAAATTGTCTTTAATCTTGTGATTTAAAATGTGTTATGTGAAAAGTTGAAATTAAATAATTATCAAAAAGGAAAAAAATACATTCTTTTTTAAAATGGATTAAAAAGAAAATAGGACAACCAAATTAAAACTAGAGCGAATAATAAAATAGGGAGTATATTATTGAAATATAATGTGATTGTTCACCCATGTGGATTAGTCAGACGTGGATGAGTTAGTTATCCACGTGGTTAGTTAGTTACTAATGTTGTGACTGATTTGTCGGTTGTTGTTTGTTAGGATATGGTTAACTGACAGTTTAGTGGATAAGATATTTTGTATCAATTACACGCCTCCGTAAATAGAGGAGATGATGTACAAACAAAGTGACGGTTGAAGATATTTTCAATACACAAATTTTATTTTCTGCTTCGTTCTTCTATGGTTTTCTCTATTTCAAACTCTCCATTAATAGAGGTTTTAGCTTCATAACTCACTTTCTAACATGGTATCAGAGCCAGCGACATTGAATGTGCTAGATTTTTATTTAATTTTTTGATTCGCACTTTAAATTGTTGAGATTCCATACATGGTGACAACGAAGATCAATTATAGTCATCCTTGTTTCAGAGGTCCCTCTGATACTTCAATTTTTGTGATTATCAAACTTGTTGAATCTGATAAATTTTGAAATATGGAGCAGATTTATGAGGATTGCACTTCTGGGAAAAAGAATTTTTGAATTCGTAATAGGTGTATGTTCGAAGGAATTGTACAAAGAAGAATATTAGGAGAAGTAAGAAACATGCAATACCATTATTCTCTCATGAC
This sequence comes from Solanum tuberosum, assembly GCF_000226075.1. Taxonomy (NCBI): domain Eukaryota; kingdom Viridiplantae; phylum Streptophyta; class Magnoliopsida; order Solanales; family Solanaceae; genus Solanum; species Solanum tuberosum. The sequence goes on from NW_006239107.1 coordinate 578,667, forward strand.
TGATGAACATAATTACTGAGGAACTTCTCTGATGAATCGTTTATGCTATAAGTGCTCACAAGTATGGGAAGACTTGTAGGAACAATTTGACAAGGTCGATCGAATTAGGATTTATCAATTACATAGAGAGATTATGACTCTCTCTCTCTCAAGGTACTGATTATGTCTCAGTTTATTTTAGCATATTGAAAAGAACTCTAAAATGAGTATTGTAACACCTCGAATTCGAGAAAACATAAAAAATGTAGCGTTACAAGATCTGCTGTCAGAACCAATGGAAGCCACCGATGGACCGTAGGTAGAACCACGGACCGTAAGTGAGGTTCCGTGGTTCAGTCCTAGACTTAGGGGATTTTAGGATCCATATATGAGACCTACGGTCGTGGGCCACGGCCCGTCGATGGACCCATGGATCGTAGGTGGGGTCCGTTGTTGGGGTCCAGATTTTGAGGGTCTCTGATCCCACCCACGATCGACCAGTACGGTCCGTGGTTGGACCTACGGGCCGTAGGTGAGGGTCAGCAGTTATTCAGAGGAAAATAATTGTTAGGTCAACTTCAAACGGTCATATCTTTTAGCACAGAAATAATTAGGTGGCCCATGACCTATCAAATTAAAGATAATTGAATCTTCTTTCCAACGTCATCGAGTTTGCTAAAATTCAAGCTCAGAGTAAAAAGTTATGCTCATTTTAGTGAAGCCCTGTCGGGCAGAACATGAACGACGACCCCAAACGATGGTCGGTAGTCCAATTGACGGACCGTTGTTCCCTCCGTGGATGGGCTTCGTCAGCATTTTTAAGTCAGGGTCATTTTGGAGTTTTTCCTATGCATTTGGGCACTTAAAACTACGTCGTTTGATGACTAAACTACGTCGCTTTATTCAGAATAAGTCTAATTACCTAATCAGACATACCCATAACCCTTATTCTTAAAAAATCATCCAAATTAGAACGAAAATAGGAGAAAGAGGTGTCAGTTTCTTTCAAGAACAAACATCAGTGTTCTTCAAGGTTCATCCCCGAAATCTAAAGGATTTCTCGGTGAATTCCGTCACCAGGTATGTGGGATTTTACTAGTCGGTTCTTTTCACCCATTAGGTCCCTAGAATCCAGTTAGTTCTTCAGATTCTCATAAACTATTCAGACCTAGGGTTTCTAGATTTTCAAGATTTATTATTATGTTCTCTTAATCTAAATAACTTGTTTCTTGACAATTTAATATAATTCCATGCATAGTACTCAGAACCCTAGTTGTGTAGATTCTCTTAGTTTATGAATTACACTTGCTAGGTCAGTTAAATAGATAATCATGCTTCAGATTTTGAATGTCACTTTATTAGCATATAAACGTTGCATTCTCAGTTAGCATGTCAGTTTTGAGCTATTCAGTATTTCAGTCATATACATATTCAATTGGGAGTAGACTTAGCACCGAGTTAGACTAGGGTTCAACGTACCCTCATAGTCCCAGAACTACGTGCCTCCATAGGATTATAAGTCTCATCTGTTGGGCATCAACTTTAGTACGTGATCACGCCACATTCATGCATTTATACCCCTGGCAAGGTATATTACGTCCTCTCGATGGGGGGTATACATCGAACAATCATGCCTTTATACCCTTGACAAGGTGTATTGGGTCCTCTCGATAGGGCGTATACATCGGACTCCACGTTTATCTCACGTGATTTATATCGGTTAATAGTAGATCCCACAGCCAGACTCTTAGTGCATTAACCAGGTTTTCAGCATTTATATCAGTTTTTATAGTTCAACATGTTATCTTCATGATTAGCATTTGGTCATTGCATTTAGCTCAACTTTTCAGTTATATTTCAGTATTTATATTCTGTTCAGATTATTGCATTGCTTAGTTATGCTTTGTTCAGCCATTGATATTTGTTCAGCTTAATATATACATTCTGCTTGCTCAGTACATTCTAAGTACTGACGCATAGTCTGCGCTACATAGGTTCAGATACTTAGCATCCATATCACGCTTAGATCGATTCTCGATCTGCATTCAGTGGTGAGTCCTCATAATCCGAGGACAATAGACATGCTTCATTTTAGTCTTTACTTTCAGTTTTCAGTTTTGTTAGAGTTAGCTGGGGGTATGTCCCAACAACTCAACTCAGTTAGAGGCTTTTCAGACATAGTAGTAGATTCAACTTGAGTTGTTAAGTGATTATCACTAAACTCTTAGTATGTTTTACATATTCAGACTAGTTGAGTTTTTCCCCACTTTAAGTTATCCATTGTTTTAGCTTCCGCATAGTACATGTTTTATTCAGTAACATTTATAGTATGTCTATGATATGCCAGACACAGGGGTAGCTTGGGGTCACTCGTGATCCTAGGTCCCGTGTTACGTCAAGGAATAGCCTCGAGATGTGACAAGTATGATGTTGTAGTACCCTCGTCAAGTTGTGAATGTCTTAAGTCGAAGGACACACACGAGACTCATAGAAACATGGCAAATAGGACTACTTATTTAATGTCTAGCGTTTTTTTCAGGAGATTAGGTAGTGGACTCTGGTGCTTCCCACCATATAGATGATCTTCTAAGTGACATTAGTTCTTATCTCAATTTCAAACCCTCCATTGATGGAGGTTTTAGCTCATAACTCATTTTCTAGCATATATACTCCAGCTAGCTGTTAGCATCAATTAATTTTAGATTGATGATTAGCACGAAATCTAATTAATTTAATCAAACATAGAATAACAACGGTGACAAATCAAATTACCTTTTTTTTCTTTGTTTTTTCCATATCCTAAGAAAATAAGGTTAAGCCGAGTTTAACGTTACATGTCAAATCTTTTTAAAATAAGAAATTTGTCCAAGTTTCAAGAGGAACCTTTGTTAGTTTATATCTTGAGAGTGTGGCCTACGAGACTTATGTCGATTTACAAAAATGACTTCAGAGGTTTGAAATTTTAACCTTGTTTAGATCATGAATTTTTTTTTTTTAAAAAAAATTAACAAGTTACACGCTCATGGATCAAGTTGGAGTCAAAAGTTCAAAATCATCCAATTTCAACGTCCTTGGGTATAATTTAGAAGTGCTTAACAGTCCACACAGAGGAGAAAAGCTGATTGGGCTGGGTAAGAATATTTCAGTGGGCTTACGTCCAAAAGAGAGGAGAAATGGATTGGGCTTTGATGCTTTCAGGATCAGATAGTCAATCCTCATAAATGTGAAAATGTTTCATTATTTTTCTTAGTGGCTTTTTTTTTGTTGTTGTTGAAAAACTACGTAATTAGACATAACTACAATATATATTATAATTACTTATACTTTTAAAATATCACGTATCTTACTACTAATTAGGAGCTTTCTACGTATCCTACACTAAGATACATGCATTTTTGCTACCAGATACACAAAAGTAGGGAGAGAGGCGAGTGAGATTCGTATGTATCCCAGATGCATGTGAATCACACTAGATACATGTATCTGTATGTACATGGGAAGTGGTGAGCGAGATGGAAGAGAGGCGAGTGAGATTTGCTATGTATCCACTTGAATACAATATATCTGGAACAAATTACACCTAAATTTAATCTCATATATCCGAGATACATGTATCTGAACGTCTCTGAAGGCACCAAAATCTAGTAAGATACGTGATATTGCAAACTAGAGTATATCCAAATAATTAACTCTCAAACTAGTAAATTTACGTAAGTTCTTTCTTTATATATATAAATTAGACAAAACTGACTGACTTTTTAATTAGAAAATATAATTTAACGACTTTTTTTTATACACTAAAATAAAAGTGTAGAAATTTTCGTTACTAAAAATAATTTATTTTAATATAATAGAATCAACTCTGAAATAATTGACAATTGAAAAGTTTAGTAGCAGATAGGACAACCAATTTCTTTCCCTTATCTTTTAAGGTGGCTGGCAAAGTGAACGTCTCTCTTTCTCTAAAAAAGGGAAAAGGTGGGGTCTAATGCTTCAGGTTAGATTAGAAGTTGTCATGCATCTAATTAGTATCCTTTTCTATTTTTTGTAGTAATATTTAATTTGTAATATGTCCAATTTTATAACAAGTGATATTTCTTAATAGCCTGATCTGACTTTGATTTGGTATGAAATTTAAAGAATTAAGAAAATTTTAAATTTATAATCTAAAATTAAAGATATATCAAGTATATTAAAATATTTTTTAGGAGTTGTTTGGTGTGAGGTATAATGAATAACAGTCTCGAGATAAAATGCATAATTATTTTATTTTGTGCTTGGTTGGTCTATTGGAGTTATTAGATAGTCCTTGGATTATTTATCCGATATGATAAGTTATTCCATATGTCCAGAATAATTATCTTGGAACAATAATAATTATTCTTATGGTCTTAAACACGTCATGTGAAGTGATCATTTTTTTTAAACGGACTAAAAAGAAATAGATCAAACAAATCGAAATGAAAAGATCATTTTGTTATCTTTTTATTTAGGTTCAATATAAATAGGTGTCTTACCTAATTAAGAATATATATTGTAATCATCTTCTTCCAAATTTATCCCCATATATATAAGTGAAAATTCTTATGTAACCGAGAAATTATATGGAATATGTACGTTTTAATTTGTTTATTTTATTTTAATTTGACATAGAGCTTGAGAATAATATTTTTTTAATTTTATGATCATAAATTAAAGATATATCAAATATATCAAAATATGCTTTAATTTTGTGGTTTTAAATTTATCACGTGGAAAATTGAAATTATAAAATTATCAAAAAAGAAAAAAAAACATTCTTTTTGAAACATTTTTAAAAAAAAAGATAGAACATACAAGTTGAACTCGTCTCATACATTACCATAGATAACATGTCTTACTTTCTAGATCAGACATACATGTAGCTAAATTTTAGGGGGACCTAATGACTAATGGTATAAAATATTTCTTATAGACCTAATGACTATTCACTCATGTAGATTAGTTGCTAGTTAGATACTTATGTTTTGATTGATTGGTTGGTTGTTAATTTGTTAGGATACGATTAACTGGCAGTTTAGTGGATTGAATAATTTGTATTAATTACAAACCTTATAAAATGATGAGTGAAGATATTTTCAATACACAAATTTTATTTTTGCTTTGTTCTTTTATGATTTTCTCAATTTCAAACCCTCCATTGATGGAGGTTTTAGCTCATAACTCATTTTCTAGCATATATACTCCAGCTAGCTGTTAGCATCAATTAATTTTAGATTGATGATTAGCACGAAATCTGATTAATTTAATCAAACATAGAAAAACAACGGTGACAAATCAAATTACCATTTTTTTCTTTGTTTTTTTCCATATACTAAGAAAATAAGGTTAAGCCGAGTTTAACGTTACATGTCAAATGTTTTTTAAATAAGAAATTTGTACAAGTTTCAAGAGGAACCTTTGTTAGTTTATATCTTGAGCAGTGTGGCCTACGAGACTTATGTCGATTTACAAAAATGACTTCAGAGGTTTGAGATTTTAACCTTGTTTTAGATCATGGAAATATTTTTTTTAAAAAAAATTAACAAGTAACACGCTCATGAATCAAGTTGGAGTCAAAAGTTCAAAATCATCCAATTTCAACGTCCTTGGGTATAATTTAGAAGTGCTTTAACAGTCCACACAGAGGAGAAAAGCTGATTGGGCTGGGTAAGAATATTTCAGTGGGCTTACGTCCAAAAGAGAGGAGAAATGGATTGGGCTTTGATGCTTTCAGGATCAGATAGTCAATCCTCATAAATGTGAAAATGTTTCATTATTTTTCTTAGTGGCTTTTTTTTTTTTTTTTGTTGAAAAACTACATAATTAGACATACTTTACTACAATATATATTATAATTACTTATACTTTTAAAATATCACGTATCTTACCACTAATTTAGAGCTTTCTATGTATCCTACACTAAGATACATGCATTTTTGCTACCAGATACACAAAAATAGGGAGAGAGGCGAGTGAGATTCGTATGTATCCCAGATGCATGCGAATCACACTAGATACATGTATATGTATGTACATGGGAAGTGGAGAGAGAGATGGAAGAGAGGCGAACGAGATTTGCTATGTATTCCAGATATGCGAATCCACATGAATACAATATATCTGGAATAAATTACACCTAAATTTTATCTCATATATTCGAGATACATGTATTTGAACGTATCTGAAGGCACCAAATCTGGTAAGATGTGTAATATTGCAAACTAGAGTGTATCTAAGTAATTAGCTACACCTAAACTAGTGGATTTATCTAAGTAATTACTGAAATACACGTCTTATGTTTCTCTTATTTCTAATATTCCCTTTTATTTCTAAAAACCTCTAAAATCCCTTATTTCTCTCCTAATTCTAAATTATTTTATAATGTATCCGAGCTAGTTTTTAATGTATTTGAGCTAGTTTTTAGTGTATCCAAGCTAGTTTTTAATGTATCTGAGCTACATATTATGTATTTGAGCTACATATTATGTATCCGGTTTGTTTTACTTTTTCAGAGATTAATGTAATTACAAACTAAATAGGGATAGATTGTAATTTCATATTAAAACTGTGTGATTCCTAAAATTTATACTTTTTAATATGTAATATGTCCAATTTTATAACAAGTGATATTTCTTGAATGACCGACTTGGTATGAAATTTAAAGAATTAAGAAAAAATTTAAATTTTGTGATTTAAAATAAAAAAATATGTCAATATATTAAAATGTCTTTTAGGAGTTGTTTGGTGTGAGATATAATGAATAATAGTTTCGAGATAAAATGCATAATTATTTTATTTTGTGTTTGGTTGGACTGTTGGAGTTATTAGATAGTTCTTGAATTATTTATCCGAGATGATAAGTTATTCCATATATCCAGAATAATTATCTCGAAACAGTAATAATTATTCTTGTGGTCTTAAACACGTCATGTGAAGTGTTCATCTTTTTTAAACGGACTAAAAAAAAATAGATCAAACAAATCGAAATGGAAAGATCATTTTGTTATCTTTTTATTTAGGTTCAATATAAAAAGGTGTCTTACCTAATTAAGAATATATATTGTAATCATCTTCTTCCAAATTTATCCCCATATATATGAGTGAAAATGCTTATGTAACCAAGAAATTATATGGAATATGTACGTTTTAATTTGTTTATTTTATTTTAACTTGACATAGAGCTTGAGAATAATATTTTTTTAATTTTATGATCATAAATTAAAGATATGTTAAATATATCAAAATATGCTTTAATTTTGTGATTTTAAATTTATCACGTGGAAAATTGAAATTAAAAAATTATCAAAAAAAAAAAAGCATTCTTTTTGAAACAATTTTAAAAAAAAAGATAGAACAAACAAGTTGAACTCGATGGCTACCACAAAACTCTCATACATTACCATAGATAACATGTCTTACTTTCTATATCAGACATACATGTAGCTATATTTTAGGGGGACCTAATGGCTAATGGTATAAAATATTTCTTACATAATTAACTGCTTAAACATATATAACTTAAAAGTTCAAAAAAAGGACACACCCTGACAAGAAGATAGCACTAGCTAGCTTAATTTGTGATAATTAAGTAGGTTTAGTAACAGGGTATTTTTGAGCATTTTTGACAATCTTAGTAAGTGCTGCTTGACCTAAATCAAGTCCACAAACATCAGCTAGCTGAACCAAATAGAGTAAAACATCAGAAAGTTCTTCTTCCAAATGTTCCTTATCATCTGATGTCCAGTTAGGTAAACCCCTTGCAACTTCACCCTTCCACTGAAATATCTCTGATAGCTCTCCCACTTCTCCAACCTGTTCAACAAATTTTTTTAAAAAACAAATGACTAAGGTATACTGTTGATGGGTGTGCGAACAAAGTCACATACTGTTTATATTCTATTTGGTCTAAAACAGACAATATCTTATATGTTTGGCCTAAAACGAATAATATCATACCACATGTTACTAAAGAATATGCTTACATTGTTTTACTTCAACAAGTACATATATATGTACTATATTTTTCAATGTAGAGTGAGTTTTGTGGGTTCAAATAATGTTTTTTGCTCAAACTATATATACGTAAACTAAAGCAGATAAAGTCATATTATATTTACGCGGTCAATCAAACATAGTATTTAGACGATGACCATAAATATATATATATGTGAAAAATCACTAAAAATGTCAACAAACATACTTTCTCTGTTTCAATTTATTTGTCTAGTTTTAACTTAATACGAAATTTAACAAAATATAAAAAACTTTTGATTCTTTTGGTCTTAAACTAAAATACGTAGAACGTACCAAAATATCCTTTAATCTTGTAGTTTTAGGCATGTCACGTGAAAAGTTGAAATTAATGAATTACAAAAAAAGCAAAAAGACATTTTTTGAAACAGACTAAAAAGAAACCTGCAACAACAGATGTATATGTATATAGGCAAAATAATTTTTAAAAATTGTGTATTTATAATAAGATCACACTCGTTCTGAACGATGATAAATAAGGTGGCTTACCAAAGCTAGGAGAAGGTTTCTAGGACTGTGATACTGATCCCAACCTCTAACTCTAGAAAATTCAACAAGCCTCTCTCTAAGCTCCTGAAGAGAGACATCCTTCATCACTTTTCTACCATATTGATCATGAGAATTATTATTATTATTATTCTCCATTATATTTCTTCTCTCTTAATTAGTTATAAGTATCACTCTGGCTACTTACCTCACTATTTATAGACAAACATCTATTGGTAGTTTGGTATGTATGGTCCTTTAATTTTCTTCAAATTGGTGGTGGGGTTATAGAAGTCAGAAGATGGCAATTGAAGCTGAGTTTGCTGCCATCATATGTTAAAATTACTATTTAGTTAGTGGAGGGGCCTTCTTTCTATACAGTTTTCACGTGAACATGTTTCTATGTTCTTTCTATGACTTGATATCACTCACTCTCTATATGTATCTGTACAAGCGGATTCAAAATTTAAATTTTATGAGGTTTATATTATAGGATAATGTCTTCAATTAAATTATTATAAATTTAATATACATATTTAGTAAAAGAAATAATTAATAGATAATGATCAAACATATATTTGAACGTTTTCCTTTGTTGCATTTATGTGGCATTATTCAGATATCGAGAGTTGAATGGTTTAATTTTGAAATAAAATTTATATATTTGAAAACTAAGTAAAAAGTATTATAAGTCACAAGAATTGATAATTCAAGATATTTAAAAAATATATGAAAAAGTTGTGGTTAAAGAAAGACTTATTTAAATCTTGTGATTCGAAAGGTTTCACAAAAATTGAGATAATGAAAGTATTATCTTTTTTGCGACTTTCACACTCTAACTATTAGTTGTTCCATTTTCCTATTTGAATTATCACAATTTATATATTAAAATACATATAATTCAATTCAGATAAAAATGGAAAAAGAATTATAGTTGACTAACTAGGTTAAAGGTGTACTGTGAACGTGTGATACAATGATTCAGGTAAAGAAAAAGGAAATGGAAAAATCGCCACAAAATTTGGCCAATGATATTTTATCTATGTTATTTTACCTTTTAAAATATTTTTACCCTTTTAGTTTTAATACTTTTTAACTAAAAAATATAGAAATCATCAGTTTATTTTAAAATAAAAAAAATATTATAATTTTTTAAATTTTCTGGTCATTTATCACTTCCCAAAGGAAATTATCAAAAGTATAGAACTAAAATGATTGTTTTCTAGAAACTCACAACTCAAAGTGGGATTTAAACTTCTCTCCTTAACTAGCGCTTTAATTTTATATCTAAATAGAATGACAAAGTGACGGATCATGACATTACACCCTGCTCCGGCCTCATTTTTTTGCTGGGTATATAGGTTTTCCACTGGTATATTAATGGGACAATTCCTTTTTCCACGTCATACCTCTATCAAATCTCACCTATACTTGCTTTTTCTTTGTGTTAGCCAACTTGGATTTAATCTCCTTCAACCAAAGGTGGTGAATTTAATTTGGTAACTTTCTTGTTTTTTTTTGTATTGTTTTGATGTTACATGATATATTATCATCAGCTTTTTCTTTTTTTACTTTTTGATGATAGTGGAATCTAGTAGACAAACACATATGTCATAACTAACTCAAAGCAAGAACCCCATATGCCCTACTTGAATCGTAAATTTCGGATTATACGGCTTTGATACGGACAATATTAATTTTTTACTCAAAATAAATCCACATAAGGCTCGAGTTGAAAGATCGATTTAACTTATATATACCGTTATCAACGGTGCAAAATAAATTTTAGTTACAAGTCGTAGTTGATTTGATAGTAACTTTTTTTTTCTTTTGAAACATTTTGCTTTTTAAACTAGCTACACTAGATTGAGAATCTATCTTATGCTTCAAATTTGTTACGGCATTTGTTTCTTTTACTTAGGTTATCTACGTATCTTTACTGTATTTGTAGTCGGTACCTTTCCTTTCAACAATATTTTTCACCAAAACTTTTTACCTTTTTCATCTGTCGGGAACAACCTCTCTATCTTACACTAGGTAGGGGTAAGATGTGTGTATACTCATTCTCTCTAGAGACTAGACACCACTTGTGTGTTATAAACTAAATTGAGAATGATGTTGCAGAAACCAGGCTTATTGTTGTGCCAGCATGTTTATCTTTCTTCTATAACATATTTGTCTCCTATCTGTGGGTCAGAGGATCTTTATAGGATGAGATAAGATCTCAAGTTTAGCCTATAGGAGGTTAATTGTATTTTGTTTTTTTATACTGTACACATATGTAATGAAGTTACTACTTTTCAACAGAGCCATTATACTTTGAAAGAATGTGGAGCAGCTTTCAGATAATGATCTTGTTAAATAAATGCCTAAAACATACTTAAAAAATGAAGCAAATTGGTAATGATCATAGGTGACCTCTAGATTAATGGGGGTATACATGGTTATGTTTAGCCCAAAGACATTCTTAACATGGTAGGATACTGGTAGTTTTCATCCAACCTCGCAATGTTTTTCTTAAAAGGTCTCACACCATTAAGAGTTTCACTAAACGTTATCTGTAGTTTCTTTTTCTTAAGCAGATAGACAAGAATTTGTACTCTTCTATTAGCAGTGTTTATACATCAGAGAGTGACTTAAAATTTTGAGCCTTAACTTGAAATCAGTATGATGCTTGAGTGCATATCCACATTATTCCCACGGATGATGAAGCTAGCCTGATATGAAAATGAGTATTGTGGCGTTGACAATTGGTGGTGTGTTGATGTAGTGGAAGTATACTAAAATTTTCCATCAGATGTGGTCCAGAAGTTGAAATTTGGAGACACTCCTGTTTGTAGTTGCTATTGCACAGTCCCTGGTAGAGGAATCTTGTTTGAAATAGAGACTTTGAATTGCACCAGACAAATAATGTACCTGATAAGGGGAACAATCTTGCCACCTACTGTAGTGTAACTTTGTAGGTGGGTCAAATATTTGTGTGCTTCAATTTCATAGCAAAAATTGATATCCTTGAGAACATTTTGTGATCCAAACAAACAAAATTGACTTACATTTTCCTAGACTAACAAATGTGAAAAAAGAAAAACTGTTTTACAAGAAGAATCTGCTAGGTATGTTACACATCTTGTAAAGAAACTATTGACGTTTTTATCTCTGGGTTCCAAGAAAGTCTATCATAATAATGGAGAAGTGCTACGACTTGATCCAAAGCTACGGCTGGATCCCTTTTGGCTGCTAGGAATACTAATCAACATATCTAATACCTGCTTCATGTTAGGCCGGTCATGAGGCGTCTCAGCTGTGCACCTTATCCCAATCCTAAGCAACTCATACATTTCCTCTGCTCCCTCTACTAGGCCAGGTACCAATAGAGCAACTGGTATAATGGCTCTGGTGAACCCTTTCCTTCTGTCTCCCATGACCCTTGTCGCCCATTCAACTAGACATTCTTCACCCCCATCTATAGCATGTCTCCCAGTTGCTAGCTCCATTGCTAGCACCCCATAGCTGTAGACATCACCTTTTGTAGTGGCCTGCATTATCTGCCCATATTCTGGTGCAACATAACCAATAGTCCCTGCCACCATTGTGCTAACATGAGTATGTTCAGAAATCATGACCCTAGAAAGGCCAAAGTCGGTGACTTTTGCTCTTCCGTCCTTGTCAAGAAGCACGTTGCTAGCTTTGACATCTCTGTGGACAATGCAAGGATAGCAATCATGGTGCAAGTAGACTAAAGCACGTGCTACATCGATTGCTGCTTGAATTCTGCTCTTCCATGCAAACCTTGTTCTATCTGTAATGAAGTCCTCTAAGGTACCACCTTCCATGTACTCATAGACTAGAAGTTTCTCTGATCCATCAAGGCACCACCCATAAAGAGTTACAAGGTTGGGATGAGGCCAACCGGAGCCATTCCCACTGAGCCCCTCCATTTCAGCTCTGAACTCTCTTTCTCCTTCGATTCCCTCCCTCTGTAGCTTCTTCACTGCTACTTCCCTTCCATCAGGCAAGACTCCACGATAGACTATCCCAAATCCTCCCCTCCCGATAATTCTATCATTCGAGAAGTTCCATGTGGCCTTCAGTATATCAGAATGTGTGAAGCTTGTTCTGTCCAAACGGATAACCTTAACATCATCAGAACCCCGTGATGAGGATGCACACAACCGTGAGGAGGATGCATTAGTACTTGATGGAGAATCATGTCTGCCCTCTGTATCCTCCAGTAAGATTCCTGGGGAACCCCTTGGCACTTTGATAAGGAGGCAGACAAGGAGTGACATGACTCCACAGACTAGGAAAGCTAGTACCAGAACCACAATTACCAAAAGTGCACCCACCTTTTTGGGCTTTTTGTGATTGTCATTCTTGTTTCGTTCTGTGTTGTTGTTAGAGTTATGCATGAAGGATGGAAGACGCAACAACGGATTACCAAGAAATGATGACTTATCAAATGTAAGCAGTTGCCCGATTTCTGGTACAGCTCCATAGATGTATGGGTTGTAAGAGATGTTGAACTTGCTCAAATCATGCAAGTTACTAAAGCTAACTGGGAATGGACCAGAAAAATTGTTAAATGAAAGGTCAAGGTTTAGCAAGCACTTAAGATGGCCAATCTGCTTTGGGATTTCACCAGAAAATTTATTCTGTGAAACATTAAGGACTACTAGGTGCGCTTGTCCAATCTCTGAAGGGAGCCTTCCAGAAAATTCATTTGCACCCAAATGCATCATACTCATTTTCTTCATGTTGCCAATCTCAGGAGGGATCTCACCAGACAATTTGTTATCACTAAGTTGAATATAGCCCGGTACCTGATTCTTTCGGACATTACTACCAGGTTCACAGAGTGGCATTAAACCATCTCCCATAAACAACTTATCCCCCAGGATTCTACAACTCTTCCCTGTCAATAGAGGATATATAAAGCTAAATGGAGGGTAGTCAGCTGGTATCCACCTCCTCATGGCAAAACAATCCCCTGGGCTAGCAGTGAGCTTCTCCTTTCCCCTATTCAACAAAAAAGTAGGCATTGGATCTGCACCAATACTTGCTAATTGAGGAGGAATTGGACCAGTAAGTTGATTATTCGCGAGATTCAACCATAACAAGCTGCTGCAGTTCCCCAACTCTGATGGGATTTCACCACTCAATGAATTGTTTGCAAGCATCAACCACAGTAGTGGCCTTAGCTTCCCGAAACTTGGTGGTATTGAACCATTGATCCTATTAGAGGAAAGATCAACAGCCTGAAGTGCAGTAAGATCTCCATATTCTAAAGGTATATTGCCACTAAACTGATTGTGGGCAAGAATCAAAAACTCCAAACCTTTCATCTCAGAAATTTCAACTGGTAATGGACCAGAGAAGTGGTTATCACTCAAGTCCAACCGCGAAAGGTTCACCAAGTTTGGAATTCCTGATGACACTATGCCTCCAATATATGAGTTTCCGTGCAGCATGAGAAATCTTACCTGTGTCAATTTCCCGAAAATTTCTTGTATTTCTCCTCCAAAGTTGTTTCTACTTAGGTCCAGAAATACCAATTTGTTTAGACCTGATAGAGTGTCTGGAATATCACTTGAAAAGTTGTTACTTCCCAAGCAAAGTTCTTTAAGACTCTGTACTGATCCAATCTCTCTAGGGATTGACCCTGAAAAGCTATTTCCCCACAAATTCAACTCTACTAATCGTTTACAGTTCGCAATAGACGTAGGCAATTCACCAAAGAACATATTTTCTGATAAGTCCAAACCTTGCAAAGAGCAGTTTTGAGTGAAAATCCAGGAAGGCAGAGAGCCACTTAAGTTGTTATGAGATGCTGAAAACATATTCAGCATATCAAGCCCGAACGACAGATTCCCTGTCAAATAATTGTAGCTCAGATCAAGATACTTCAGTTTCTTGCAGTGAGAAAATTCAAATCCACTCCCACTAGTGAAATTGTTGTTAGAAATATTTGCAACAGCTAAGTTGTCACAAATCTCAGGGATCATTAGCCCGTGGATCCTGTTCATCGTCAAATCAAGAACTTCCAGCTTGTTCAGGCCTGTCAAGTTGAGCTCACCAACAATGATATTGTGTGACAAGTTCAAGAACTTCAGATTTCTACACCAGCCTAAGTCTGATGGAATGGACTCTGAAAATGTGTTCTTGGACAGGTCAAGAGAGTTCAATTCTGTCATGGCTGAGAAGTTATTAAACAATTTCCCAGCCAGATTACTTTCCGAGAGATCGATTCCAGTGACACGATTGATAGAGGTACTGCATGATATTCCAGGCCATCTACATGGTGACAAATCTGTAGGATTCCAATGGTTATATTTGAATCCTTTGTCAACAGGATTTTGTTCCTTAAGAAATGACTTCAAGTTCAGCAGCATCTGCTTGTCTGTCTCAATTGAGTCTCCACAAACAAGCCTACCTATATAATATTTTGCATAAACTAATCATGCTACAATAAATACAAGTCAATTCTCCCAAAAACAAAACAGAACAACATTTAATGCTTGGTGTTGGAGTAACACAAACAAGACTGGTCCTATGATTTTGCTAAGTAAAAAAAAACATTAGTCTTGCTGCAATAAATGTTGTTTAAAAAATTGATTCTTTTTAATTATGTACAAAATGAGACTCTAATACTAAACTTGATCAAATTAAAGCTATCAAATATGACATGAGGATATATACATACCTGTTATGAGAATGAAGAAATTGAGTAATACAATGAGAAGAAGAACATGAGATTCCACTTCAGACATGATAATTAGTGTGTCACTTAATTACAATCTTGTTTTCCTCCACTAGACAATTTATTTCTTAATTCTTTGTGTTTACTGTGAGGATTATCAATGCAAAAGAAGAAGGGGGTTGGTTCTTTAATTTAGGAACAGTATCAAATGTGAGGAATAATCATAGGAAAATGCAGATGGACTCGAAACAAAATTGGAACACATGCACGTATAATAGTAAATTATTTTAAAAATTAGTTATGGCCCATTAGTAGTTTAATTTTGACTAAATTGACTCTTATGTGTTATTAAAAAATCAAAAGCTTGTTTGTTTAGTTCCAATATAATATAATATAATGTCATAATTGGAATAATAATGTTGTTTAAGACAAGTTTGGTAGTGTCAAGTGTGTGGGGGCAAATTGGCTAAACAAGCCGCCCAACTTGACCTTAATTTACATGGCTAGTAGTAAGAGAACTCTTTTTATTGGTGTGTGTTTTTTATTACTAGTTCTAGAACTCAATATTGACCATTTTTTACCTCTTTCCTCGATACTCGATAAATACTTATTTGCGATATTTATATCAAATCATATAAATTTGTACTATAATTAATTATAAATATAATAAGGTGGTCTTTCAAGATTTTCCAATTACAGTGAATCAGTGATCATTGGGTTGTACTCTTAATTTGGGACTTCATCATGTATACTCATCTTTCTTCTCCTATGAGTTCGTAACTTTAATTAGTTGAGCCAGGGCTTTGTTATGCATAGCAAACCAATAACTAGAAGAAGAACATGCGTCTAGATATTATATTATATTATTTAATATATAATTAAAATTAAAAGAAGAAGATATATATTATTGGTGGGTTAGTTGAAGATTTTCAAATATTCTCTTCAATGATTAGTACAAATATACATAGTATCCTTTGTTTCATTTTTTTCCTTTTTCTACATCTGAATTGACTTATTTTAGGTATTTTAAGGCAAAATAACTTTTAAACTTTTTTGTAGTTTTTGGATAAAAATTTAAATACTTGTTTTTAAAGACAAAATAAAAATAAATCAAAAGTAAAAAATGTTGGGTTCTGAAGGGTGATTAGGGCGTCATGCGGAAGCTTGCAATTTGCAAATCATATGATTGATAAATCAGATAAGAAAAACTTATACTAAAAATCAAAATATTATTATATCAAAACTAATATAAAGAAAAACATTGAAACTTTAGAGAGAATAAATCTCCCCATAAACAAGACTCTTAAACGACTACATTGCGGATGTTATTGTTATTGTGTTAGAAGAAACAAACCTATATTTATAGAGTCCTAAAACCTTTCATACTAGAAAAGGAGTCCTAAAAGGAGAGAATAAACCAAATATAAAATAATATTATATTTTCCTTTCAAGAAAAGTAAAAACATTAATGGTAATGTTTTATTTTTTCTTTAAGGAAAAATAAATCTTAAATTATGGTAAGAAAATCAGGGCAAAACCCTAACAAAAAATAGATCCCAATAGATTAATTTCTTAATTACACTCAATATCCTACCTGACATAGTAATACAACCCAAAGAGAATTTTAATACATTACACATCTTTAAACATCACAAGATTCAATTTATTTATTTATTTTAAAAATCACAACAAATTAAACTAAGGTACGTAAATTAACTAAAGGCACCTGAAGACGACCTTTCGTGGCAGGCGTTCAACATCACGTGTGAACGCTGAAAAAAAGCATCCATTATTTTGTTTGTACGTAAAAAAATACATGAGATTAAGTAAATCTCTCTATGTAATTTTGTTCGTCAATTTTGGACTATAAGCCCCTTTGAATAATTATTTGTAGTATTCGACTTGTTTCGAAGGATCTAATTTATATGATATAGCAAAAAATATTTTTCCCACTATTAGTAAGCCATCTGTGATTGCACAGTAATTACTTCCTCCGTCCCATATTAACTAATCACCTCTCTAAAAATATTTGTCTCAAATAATTACTTGATTACTTACTAAATCAAGATAAAATTAATTATTTTTTTTCATTTTACCCCTACAACTAATATCATCATCATGTTTAATGTTTTCATAATTTCTCTTTGGAAGCTTAAACATAATTAAAGTTCCTAGAATTTATTTTATCAAAGAGTTCATTAAATACTTTTGCTCTCACCCACTTTGAAGTACTTATACCTTTTGTATGCTTTATGTCATCATAAATTATCTTGATATCCATCAATATGGATAAAGAGTAAATTAATTAAATTGATCATTTTATTTATAATTTCTTGAGTATCATGTAAAATGAAAAGTAATCAGTTAGTATCGTGTTATTGCGTTATCAATATCAACGATTGAAGATTAATAATTCAATTTTAGTAGACATATATTTTGGTGGAGCACTCTTACACACCAGTAGTGGGCTTTATTTTAACTTCGACAAGGTTGCGTCCATAGTCATTGGCCCAAATTGGGCAAAAAGGAGGAACTTTCACATATAGCCACTCAAAAATAGCCTAATTACTCTCCATAGCTATAATTTAATAATTACAATTCGTAGCTATATGTCATAGGGAGGAGAGAGGCGAGCGAGAGAGGGAAAAGAGTGGGAGAGAGGTGAATTGTATATGTATATCGGTTAGATAATTGTATATTATACATATGTATTTGTATATATGGCAAGCGAGATTGTGAGAAGGAGGAGAGAGGCGAGCGATATTGGGAGAGGGAGGAGAGAAGCGAGCAAGATTGGGAGAGGAAGGAGAGTGGCGAGTGAGAGAGGGCAGAGAGTGGGAGAGAGGTGAATTGTATATGTATATCGGTTAGATAATTGTATATTATACATATGCATTTGTATATATGGCAAACGAGATTGGGAAAGGGAGAGGGAGGAGAGAGGTGAGCGATATTGGGAGAGGGAGGAGAGAGGTGAGCGAGAGAGGGCAGAGAGGTGAA
>NW_006239107.1:597110-602516 GCF_000226075.1 Solanum tuberosum
GGTTAGATAATTGTATATTATACATATGTATTTGTATATTCTGGCGAATTATACATATACAAACGTGACTAATTATACAAACTCAAAGTCAACTTACGTAATTAATGTATAATGTTAGTCGTGAGTGATAATTATAGCAAACTATAGCTATCATGAGTAATTAAGTTGTATAAGTTTGCTTAACCACGAATTTTCCTCAAAAGAATGCCGTTTGCGACCAAATAGACCCCTCTTTTTCTGAACATGTATCTTTGCACCTATTACTTAGGCTATAGACTTTTAGAAGTTGACAAAATTCGTCCTCTTCTTAAAAAGCAAACATAATTCTTCTTCTTCCCCTCATTTTTAAAGACAAACAATTATTGTCATGTCATTTCTAGCTCCGTTTGTTGAGTTCACTAAAGTTCTGTAATTTGGATTGCCAGTATAACATAATAATGTTCACTTCTATATATCCTAGAGGAATTAATCCAAATTCCAAACCCTGAGAAATTGCGAGGAAATAAATTCTTTAAAAAAAACATGGTTAATATTTTGTGGGCTTGTAACTTCATTAACCTATTATTATTTTTTCAGTTTATACTTTGTATATAGAAATAATAACGTTTATTACATCGGTGAAATGAGAATAGAGTTTTATGTTATTGATGGAGTTTGAATCCTCCACATCTGCGCAAAAAATAAAGTAAATTAAGTGAGCTAGTCCCTTAACCCTTATCCTCGCCATTTAAGCTAAATGAACTAATTTTAATTTCTTGAAAAGTGCAGAATGAAAAAAATATTGAATATCGGAAACAACGTGTATTCTACTTAATTTTATTTTTTTAGAAAAATCTGCAATCAAATGTCAACCATATATTCTACTTAATTTTATTTTTAGAAAATAAACGTGCTATCACGTGTCATTAGTTTATAAACTACAAAATATCCTCCAATTAGTTTCAATCATCGCACATCATATCCTTTGACCGAAAAGTATAGAGGATTAAAAGTATAGACGAATATGAATCATTTTGTTTTCGCAAAACAAAATTGGTTACATTTCATATCTAAATAAACTAAATACCAAGTACCGAAAATATATAATTACATGTACAACTCGGTAGATATTATTACAACACTAACAAATTTATAAATTAATATTAGTATAAATTATTTCCTCTATATAACAATAGTTGTCCACTACTAATTTGACACATGGATTAAGAAACAGTAAATAATAGAGGTGATTTAATACTTATAAGTCATCTAAACATTGAAAAATGAATAGTGTTAAATATCAAGGGTAAAATAGGCATAACATGATAATTATTCACTAATTTTATAAATTGAACAAGTATTGTTGGATATTTCAAAATAGTATTGTGAACAAGTAAATATGAACGGATGGAGTATTTATTTAGACAATAGAAACCATTGATTACTTTATCGAAATGTTCTTTTATGTAATTGTTAACGGAAGGGAATTATATGTACTTTCTTTCGAATATTTCTACATATTTAAAATGTTAATAATATGATATAATTGAGATTTTGTTGAAAAATCGAGTCATAATTCTTTACTATATAATTAAATGTAAGTTCATACCACAAAATATGGATACCAAACTAAAAATGTCTAACCATATTAAATGATGATATAATATTTTCAAAAATCAAAATTGTTAATACCGATGTACACCCCTGCCTGAATGAGGTACATTTTATTTTCTGGTTAGTAAATATTTTAAATTAAATTAAACAAGAGAAAATAATAGAAGGAAAGGAAATTGACTCCTAATAGGACAAAATACTATTTCTGGTTCAAATAATGACTTTTTTGATTTATAAAGATGTCGGTCTTTTGTCTGTAAAAAACAAAAAACTAAGATTTCCTTTCTGACATTCTCTTTGTGTCTGGGATACGCCACGTGTACATAATATACATTAGATCGTCGAATGTAACGAACAACGACCGTAACAGGTTCGGGTCAGTTTCCCGAATCCGGTTCATGTTTCTCTTGCGACTTTCATCATCAATGGCAATGATCATCATTTTCATTGCATTTTCTTAATCCCTAAATTCTTTCAATTTTTCATTCAATTTACTGTCACTTTCCCTTACTCTAATTCTTTCTTAATACAACAATTTTCTTCCTCATTTCTTTCAATTTAAACTGAGCTGCTTTTATTTTAACAAAAAACCCAGCTCCCCATTGATCACCGACCCTGTTATTCCAAATGTCGTATTTTTTAAGGATCCATTGAGACATTTTAGCGATCAATTGGTGTGCATTCGGAAAGTTAAAGGAAGGAGGTGGGAACCCAAGAGTTTTTTTTTGATGCTATTGATTGAGAAACGGCGCCATTAGATGGCGCTGTTCAGACGATTCTTCTATCGGAAGCCGCCGGATCGGCTTCTAGAGATCTCTGAACGGGTCTACGGTATGTTTTTTCTCCCCAAATCCTGTTGTTTTTTGATACTTCTCTGTTTTTTTTTTGTTCATAAGAGAAGGTGTTCGATGACCTACATTTTTGCAATAATCTGAAAAAGTTTTCGGATTTTGGTTGAAAAAGTTCATTTTTACAGAAACAGGGAACTTTCCCGGGAAAAAAATTTCCAGCTGTTTTTGAAACAAATGCTTATATGATCATATCATAGTTAGCTACATTTCGAAATGTTTGTGGTTGAGTTTAACTATGAGAATATCACAAATTGCTTAATGAGCTGAAAATGAATGTATAGTTTTTAAAAGAATACTGAAAATCTGATGCTCCATCATTTTGGTAGTTTGCCTAGCCATTGTGCTCAGTTGTAGTTACTGTATTTTTTTTTCAGAATTCTTTGTGGCCATGATTTCTTTACTTCTGTTATTTCTTTTTTCAATCTGCTTTGATATGCTTTTCTTTAAGCCGAGGGTCTATGGGAAACAACCTCTTTACATCCCAAAATAGGGGTGAGGTTTGCGTATGCTCTACCCTTCCTAGACCCCACTTGTGATAATTTGTTGTTGTTGCGTATCTATTGTGCTCTGTGGCTTGGAAGGTGAACTTTATTTTACAGTTTTGAGTGATATCTGTAGAGCTTACTATCTTTATTATCTTAATGGTGGATGTAACTCGGACCAATAATTTGTGTGGTTGGTTTTATGACTATTGATGATTTTCTGCTTTTCGTTTTGATTCACACATTGCAGTGTTTGATTGTTGCTTCTCAACGGACGCATTGGACGAATATGAGTACAAGACATACATGGGAGGTATTGTAGCTCAGCTGCAGGATCATTATCCAGATGCTTCTTTCATGGTTTTTAATTTCAAAGAAGGAGATCACAGGAGCCAAATATCAGATATATTAACGCAGTATGATATGACTGTCATGGATTATCCTCGGAAATATGAGGGGTGTCCTGTATTGCCACTGGAGATGATCAAGCACTTCTTGCGATCCAGTGAGAGCTGGCTTTCAATCGAGGGCCAACAAAATGTGCTGTTGATGCACTGTGAGAGGGGAGGGTGGCCTGTACTTGCTTTCATGCTTGCTGGTCTTCTTTTGTACAGAGAACAGTACACCGGTGAGCAGAAGACTCTTGACATGGTATACAGGCAAGCTCCTAGGGAACTTCTTTATGTTTTATCACCTCTGAATCCACAGCCATCTCAGCTTAGATATCTTCACTATATCACCAGAAGAAATATTGGCTTAGATTGGCTGCCATCAGATATACCTTTTGCTTTAGATTGTATTATACTCAGGGTCCTTCCTCAATTTGATGGTGGGAGGGGTTGCCGACTGATGGTTCGTGCCTATGGTTTGGACCCTGCTTCACCGACGTCCAATAGGAGTTCTAAACTCCTCTTTTCAACTTCAAAGACAAAACAACATGGTCGCCTCTACCGACAGGTAATGCTAAGCTTCAAATGTTTGAGACGTACAGGTAATTAGCTGAAATCTGATGTATTCTGCTGACTTACCCTCTCCAGGAAGAGTGTGCACTTGTGAAAATAGATATCCACTGTCGTGTTCAAGGAGATGTTGTTCTTGAGTGCATCCATTTGGAAGATGATTTAGTTAGGGAAGTAATGATATTCAGAGCTATGTTTCACACGGCATTTATTCGCTCAAATGTTTTGATGTTAACTCGTGATGAAGTTGATGTCCCATGGGATGCAAAAGACCAATTTTCCAGGGAGTTCAAAGCAGAGGTTTGGTATTTATTCCTCTGAACTTGGCTCTTTTTTCATTATCCTTTAACAGGAACTACAGGAGTTGAATAATGCTCATTACTGTACCAGGTACTCTTTTCAGATGCTGATGCTCTTCCACCTATTATCACTACTGAAGCACCAGATGAGGATGATAATGAGACTGAAGGAGCTTCACCGGACGAGTTCTTTGAGGTGGAAGAGATATTCAGCAATGCTGTTGATGGACAGGATGGAAGAGGGGAATCTGATGCCCATTCAGTTCAGGACAGTATGCAGGATGATGACAACATTGAAATATGGAAAGAAGAGTTGGAGCATCATGCCTTTCAAGACTGTGCATTTGTTGAAGGTAATCGCAAACTAGAAGAAAATATGGATTCTACTCAACAAGCATCAAAAACAAATAGTTTAGGGGATAAGGACAACTTGATAAACTCCGAGGCTGTTATTTCTGATGTTTCTAGTCACAAAGACTCAGAAGCAGAAACACCGGGGGCAAGTGTCATGTCACAAGAAGGATATAATAAGCAAGATGTAGAAGGCCCCTTGAGACAGGAGAGGCAGGGCTCACAGTTTACAGCTGATATCAGTAAGGGAAAGAATGAAAAGGCACTTTCATCTCTAAAGAAACAACTAGCATCCAACTCCAAACTTGCTGTGGATGGGATTGGACCTAAAAATAAATCTAAACAGAAAGAATCTCTGGGAACTCTGTCGCGACTAGCAAAGCCAAGTGCAGTGTCTCGGTGGATCCCTTCTAATAAAGGTTCTTATGCTAATTCAATGCATGTGGCATATCCAGCATCAAGGTATAAGAGTGCTCCACCTGCGCTTGCTGTTACAAAGGATTCTCAATCTGGGTTTAAATCAAAATCGCCCTCTCCTCGAGCTTCTTCAGAAGCTAAAATTCTAGCTGGAGCAGGTCGTATTCCAAAGAAACGCTCTTCATGTCCTGCATCATTAGACATGTCAACAGTCAAGGAGGCACCTGTTGCAATGACCTCTTCATCAGAATCAGTTGAGAGTCAGGCACTTGACCTTCAGGCATCCCCTCCAAGTCCCCTACCTTCATTTCAATATCCAAGTACTTTATCACTTGAATTGCCTCCTATTCAGGAAGTAAGTACTAACACGCCAGCTTCTGCAACGCCACCTGAGTCTTCACAGGAAGACCATATTATAACTGCTTCTTTGACCCACCACTCCTCCCCTCCTCCA
>NW_006239107.1:603698-604566 GCF_000226075.1 Solanum tuberosum
GCCTTCTCAAATCCTATCACGTAATCAAAATGTCAAATCCTTATCACCACCCCCACCTCCACCTCCACCTCCACTTCCACCTCCACCTCCACCTCCACCATCAAACAGCTTGAGAAAGACTCATAGAGGTAGCTCTCATAGTCAAAATGTCAAATCCTTTTCACCACCACCCCCGCCTCCACCTCCGCCTCCACCTTCCCCTCCATCATCAAATGGCTTGAGAATGGCTCATATGGGTATCTCTCCTCCCCCTCCTCCTCCTCCCCCACCTTTACCACCCACATTATCTACTGTACTGAAAGTTGGTAGGGTATTGTCACCAACCCCCTCACCCACTTCTTTGCCAAATGCGGTTTGTGCAGCATCCTCCTTGGTAGCATTAACTCCACCTCCACCTCCACCTCCACCTCCACCTCCACATGCACCCACTGCACCTAAGCTAGAAAGTCTTAGAATATCCACTCCACCACCACCACCTCCTCCCCCTCCCCCTATACCTGCAATTTACAGTGCCCCTCCACCACCTCCACCATTTCCAATTGTGCCTGGAGTTTCTTCTTTGCTAACAATGAGTGCTCCACCACCACCACTTCCTTCTTCACCTGAGCTACCTTCTTTACTTGGTGCTTCAGCTTCACCTCCCCCACCTCCTGTGCAGGTTTCTCCTCCTTCACCACCTTCACAGAATGATTCAGTTCCACCAACCTCAACTCCTTCACGAAATGCACCTCTACAATCTTTGCCTCCACCAAGTCCACCTCTATCTACACCTTTGCCTCAATCTCCGCCAAGTCCACCTCTATCTACACCTCCACCTCCACCCCCACCCCCACCTGTTTCAAGAAATTCTCCAATGCAATTTCTGTCT
>NW_006239107.1:613912-614283 GCF_000226075.1 Solanum tuberosum
CCCCCCCCTCCTCCACCCCTTCCGTACAATACTCCACCTTCAATTCTTTGTCCTCATTCTCTTTCCACCCCATCTTCTTTATCTAGAGCACCACCACAGCCTCCTCCCCCTCCTTTGCATGTTGCACCTTTACCATCTCCTCCATTATCAGCAGCTCCACCGCCTCCTCCTCCTCCATTACCAGGAGCTCCACCACCACCTCCAGCTCCTCCTCCCCCACCTTGTGGCATCCCTCCAGTTCCTCAACCTGGTGGCCCACCAGCTCCTCCACCTCCCCCTTACGGTGTCCCACCAGCTCCTCCACCACCTCCTTACGGTGGCCCACCAGCTCCTCCACCTCCCCCTTACGGTGGCCCACCAGCTCCTCCACC
>NW_006239107.1:614654-628877 GCF_000226075.1 Solanum tuberosum
GGACCACCTCCTCCTCCTCCTCCCGGCGGAGCACCACCTCCTCCACCCCCTCCTGGAGGTGGCACACTTGGTCCACCTCCTCCACCACCTCCAGGAGGTAGAGCACCGGGTCCACCTCCCCCACCACCTCCTGGAGGTAGTGCACCTGGTCCACCTCCCCCTCCTGGAGCTCCAAGAGCACCAGGTGGTGGACCTCCCCCGCCACCACCATTTGGCGCTAAAGGACCTGGGGCAGCCGGCAGAGGACTTCCTGCTGGGAGAGCTCCAGCGCTTTCACGGTCAAGATCTAATTTAAAGCCATTGCACTGGAGCAAGGTAACCAGGGCACTACAGGGAAGCCTATGGGAGGAACTGCAGAGACATGGAGGGCCTCAAGTGTATGTTCCATGCTTTTTTAGTTTGACAGTGCTTATATTCAACTCAATTGAAATACTGATAACTTTTGCTCCAAATCAAGTGCACCAGAGTTTGATGTGTCAGAAATTGAGATTCTTTTCTCAGCCACCCCCAAGGCAAGTAGTGCGGGTAAATCTGGAGCAAAGAAGAAGTCTGCTGATTCTAAGCCAGACAAGGTTCAACTGGTAATTAATACTATTCAATGCCTTTCTTCTAGGAACCATCTGCAAAGAATCTAACAAAAAAGGACTGCTATTTATTTTGTTGCTTTATTCTTGCGGTCTCTCCTGGTTCTGTCATGATTATTTCTTTTTTTCTTTGCCAGATCCTTCTTAGATGATTAACTGTAGTTTCTTTCTATGAAAATTTGACATTAGTTATTTTGAGGAACTCTTTTTCTTTGTTTTATTTCTGTCTCACATGAATTCGTCTTTTCCTAATTTCTTTTCTTTGTGTTTCTTCGGTAGGTTGACCTAAGAAGGGCAAACAATACAGAGATTATGCTCACAAAGGTGAAAATGCCACTTCCAGACATGATGGTTAGTTTAGTGCTTCTCTTAAATATTTTCTATTTTCTTTATTTTTCTTTTTTGAAGGCTTGTCTCCTTTGTTTTCACAGAAAAATAACTCCCTGTTTTGTTGCGCATGCCCACACACACAGAGGGGGGTGGGGGTTAAGTCATGCAATCTAACTGAATAAGATAGTGCGATTCTATATCTTTGTTTAGGATAGTGAGAGTCTACATCTTCAAATTTTCTGAATTTCACGTCTTTCAGCTCACTTACAAGTCACAGACTGCACTGTGGGTTTTAAACTGTTCATGGCTAATAGTATAAGGGGAAAGACCGATCCCTTGTCAGTGACCTAACTCAATTATTTGCTTTCTTCCAATATCCAACTAGTTTAAACATTTCTTCCAGATCACATCATAGAATTCTAGAGGAAAAAGAATACTAGTGACAAAAGGAAAGCTACCTGGTCATGTAAGCATGGTTCACATAATTCAGACTATGTTTGGGTTATACAGAAAGAAAAACTGATATATTTTAAATGTGTTTGGGGTGCCCAGTCATACTACCCATCCTTATCAAGTCTAGTATAAGAGACCATTCATTTATTTTTCCTCCTTTCCTTTAAGCTTGAAAAGAATACAACAATACCTGTAAAGTAGGGGGAATAATTGATATAGATGGGTATTAGCTCTTAATCCAACTTATATTTGTTCATTGGAAAGAGAAAAGAAGAATTTCTCAGGCTGTCGGAATCCTCAGCCTCGGAATGAGGTTGATATGTTAATGTGGAATCTACTTTGTTGTTAATTAAACTTCTCATTGTGGTTCAAATGATCTAGGACCCCACGCAAGATGAGACCTCATAGGACTTTCCTTTCTTCTATTAGTTCTCCTTCATATTTCTACTTTTTCTTTCAACTATTTTGGTCCTTTGATATACAATGTGGCAAATTGCGGCTACATTGTGTCCTTCTTTGTCAAGGTGTACTAGAAATGTGTACAACCTGAAATCAGGGTTAAAGGAGAACAGAAAATAGAATTAGAAACTTCCTTTCCTCCGTGGTTGTACACACTGGGCTCTAATTCCCTTTCTCTTGAATATTCTTGCTTTGTCCCTTGATGATTTCGGTGTAGAAGGTTGAGGTTTAGAGAACCCCTAATTTTCAAGAAAAGACAAACTTTTATCGAATAAGAAACAGGCCTAAATAAAGAAAAATGCATATCAAGCATGCATATAGCATACCCAACTGGTATTAGATTGAGGCCAAGCTAATTGATTAATATTCATGCTTGTCCTCTAGTCCTCTCTTGTAAAATCAATGACAATGGTTCTGTTATGGCCATAGGCAGCTGCACTGGCAATGGATGAGTCAATTTTAGATGCAGATCAGGTGGAGAATCTGATAAAATTTTGTCCTACGAAAGAAGAGATGGATCTTCTTAAGGTAAAGTTTACTGATCTGAAGATCTTATCCGTCCTGACTTTGATTTCTCGTTCTTTTCTGCTCCTCTACTCCTTTCAGTCTCCTCCCTCTCTCAGTTGATATCTCTGAAAAGTATTATATATTCTTATTTTTAAATGATTGTTTACTAATACAACTACTCAGGGTTACACTGGTGACAAGGAGCTTCTGGGAAAGTGTGAACAGGTTAGACCATCAGTTTTATAGTTCCTATCTAATCACTGCAAGATGATGATCTTTGTTTTATGTCATATTTTATAAATGCCTATCGTTTTAAAGTTTTCATCTCTCTTTACTATGATATGTTGTCATGGGTTCTCTATGAAGTTGGGATTGTTTCAGGAAACATCCAACCATATATTTTGGAACTGAATTTGGTATAAAGAAACCTTTCGTAAACTAAGCCTCTATTTATTCATGATTTTGGGAGAAAGGTTGGCGAACAAGGCTTAAGTAAGAATTTTCCTGTGTCCACTAAGGGGATTGAATATGGTTACACATTTTACCTATTTGGGTTACATATTTTACCTATTTGGTCTGGTGACCGAAGTTTCAATTTTTCCGAGATTACTTTTCATTAATGAACTAAAACATAATAAACTTGGTTGGAAGTAAACAAAGGAGTTTTCTCCATTTTGATGCTGAAATCTCCATTGTGAGTGTCAACTTGTCTGATGAAAGAATCATTTACCAAATTCAGTTTGAAACAGATGTCATACAAAGCTTATAACATGGATGAAACAAGAGCTCCTTATGAATTCCAATATTCTGATAGAAAAATTAAGGGCCCTATCCTGTCAAAGTCTAGTATGCATCCGTGCATCCTAATGACCATTATTTGGTCCTAGCTATTTCCTCTCAACGTCTGCTGCTGGTCTCTAGCCTACTGCCGCATTTAAAAGTTTTTACCAACTTCTGTAAAAGCTTTCGGATATGTGACAGTAGTAGATTGTCTATGAGTGTCATAGTGAGAGGGAGGAAAGAAGAGTGTGTCAATGTTGATAGGGAGTGCAGAGAATATAAGAGGAGGTGGAAAGCAGAGAGCTAATGAGCATGTTGCATGAATTGGTATTTCGATAATAATAATAATAGAAAGAACTAAGGAAAAAAAGAACAGAAAAAGACAGAAAACGGGTTCTTTGATCTAGAAAATATTTGAACAACTTTGGCAACAGGTAGAATAGAAAGGAGGCATACACAAATTTGAGGGAACAGAAGAAAGAAGAATGGAGTTGCTTTGACATAGTTTAGAACCTGCACCTCTGGTATACTGACATCCATTGACCATCGTGCCACCTTAGTATAATTGGAAGTTGGTCTTTTCCCTTGGCTAGTGAGAATATTTTAACCAGCACAGAAAGCAATGAAAATTAACAATATTAAATAATAAAGTTTGTGAAATCTAAACTGACGAGATCTCATTGACCAAATTTTAATTGCTCAGGCAGTATATGTAGTTCTGACTAAATGATGAACTTATTGAGTTCTAAAAAGATCATTAACAACGGTAGTGGCCTTCTCCTGGTGAAAAAAGATTAATTAATTTGAATTTCAATGTTTTAGAGATAACTGAGTTGAGAGGCCATGGCAGGTGACAGATATTCATGATTATGACGACTTCACCAATGTTAACACCTTCTTATGATTGAATGATTAGAGTGGTCAAAGTCCAATTTATGATGTACTCCCTTGTTCCATTATCACGTTTGGGAAATTCTTGTAAGAATTGTTTCTTTTCCCTGCCATTGGAGGTCTTACAATTTCAAGATTCGAGGAATAGCTGATACTTGCTTTCATTTTACAGTACCTTCTAGCTTAGATCCCATGCTTCTCCGGTGTTCCTGATTTTACCTTTGACTGTCAGTTCTTTTTGGAGTTGATGAAGGTGCCACGAGTAGAGTCGAAATTAAGAGTGTTTCTTTTCAAGATTCAGTTCAAGGCTCAGGTTTGTGTGTATCTAGAGATCTTCTGTACTAAAGTAATTTCTGTGTCATCTAAATTTAGTTTCGTTTCAGGTGACAGACTTCAAGAAAAGCTTAACCACTGTGAACTCTGCATGCGAAGAGGTAATTTGCTAGGTTCTGCATCTCTTCTTTGTTCTTTCTTTTTATCTTATTTTTAACAAAACTCAATGTGCATGTAGCAGGTCCGAAGTTCTTTAAAATTGAAGGAGATATTGAAGAAAATTTTGTTTCTTGGGAATACGTTAAATCAGGGAACTGCCAGAGGTAAGAATTCCTGTTTTTAAAATGTCTCCGTGAGCATTACTTAACCCTTTTCTTTTTACAACCATTGATACCCATCATGTAGGTTTTCAAAACCTTCAACACTATCAAATATAAAGTAATGGGGAAACTTTTATTCTAAATACAATAATGGATTTTTTTTTGAATGTTGCAACTGGGACTTAATGCTCTTTGGTTTTGGGGAAAATTCAAAACAATAATTGCTTGTTGCTATAATGGGAAATAATTTTTTGATTAATTCAGGGGGAGTTTGGTTTCCATTTTTTATATCATTTTCTACCTAAATAAGTAGCATAAGCATTGACCCTAAGTATGTTGTTTGGTAATCAAAAATTAGTTGAGGTGTCAATATGAATCCTCTATATCCATTCTTCTCCATTGGAGTCCATTTAGTTTCACGATCAGAGTGCAAGCTAAGAAAGTTAAGCCACATTACTCATTAATTTGATATCCTTTGCAAATTTTTGGAAAGATGAATTAATATTCAGGATGCTAACTCATAGTTTTGCTCCAAAGTTAGTCAATTTTGCCATTTTGGGATCTGGAAAGCTTAGTGTAGATTCTTATTTTGGAAATATAATCAGTGTTTTATGAGTATAAAGACGAGTATGATTATAATTACTACTGTTTCTTGCACTAAGAACATTATGCTTTATTTATGTGGCTGAATTAGTTCGATGGAACATAAGACCTGATTTCATGTTGAAGTTTGGGTCAACAAAATTTCTAGATTAAATTCCATGTAATTCTTTACTCCAGGTTCTGCCATTGGATTTAAGTTGGACAGTCTTTTGAAGCTCGCTGATACACGTGCTACTAACAACAAGATGACACTCATGCATTATCTTTGCCAGGTACTGTCCGTTTCATCTTTGCTGTTTCCAGAAAGGTTCTTCTGTTCACATGATTCCCCTCTGTTTAATTAATTATTTTTTGAGACGGTAGAATAATTTTATGATGGGGGAGAAAACTCTCGCATGCACGTGGCATACCAAAAAGCAGAGAATCTACAATAAAATATGATTCTCTACCAAGATACCTCAATCTTCTATACAAACTGGAATCTCATGGATGCACGAAAAGGAAATCCAATTGATAAAGTGAAATTGCTGTTACACAATAAATGAATCAGCTGGTCAAGTTAGCTAGTTTTACCTTATGAGTAGTTAGTTATACTGTTGGATTAGTTAGAAGCAGTTAGCAAGATAAGATTCTTTCTCATTTCTATATAAGGCATTGTATCAAATCATCAATTGAATATACAAGTACACTTTCCGATGGAATTTTATTCTTCATCTTCTATCTTTTCATCCACCATAGCTGAATAACTTGAGCTTCTCCGCTAAGCTCCTGTCCAGCTGCTAAAACCTCGGATTCCTTTGAGAATCCCTGTATTTTGGCTAACAATTGCGGATTCTTTTCTGTCCATGAGTTTATTATGGATGAAACTTCACTATAAAAAGGCCACTACACTCCTTCCACCTCCCAGAATCCTAGTTGTCATGCTATAGCTTTGTTTATAGAACAAGTCAACCATATTTTGGAAGGTTCCTTCTAAACCTTCGGTCCGTTAGTCCAGTGAGACTCCCGTTCGTGTAACTTCTGAACCTGTTGGACTGTCGTCTCTTTTTTGCTGGAAATGCTATAATTGTTAGGCATTGTGAATCTCAATGCATTATCTCCACACCACTTGTGCCCCCAAAAATTAACCCTGAACCCTCTTCCCCTGCCATGTAAGTGACTATTACTGAATTTTCCCCCAATCCTTCAAAATGTTCCTCGCAGCCAAAGGAGTGTATGTTTTATCTTGTCCTCCATTCTCCTTTCACAAACCCATATTTTCCCTCTGTCATCCCCATCTGTAGAGTCTTCTCTCTATTTCGACTTCAGTCATTTCCCTAACAAGGCCTTGTTAACAACCCGGACATTTTTCACCCCAAGGCTGGATGAACTCTTTGCGTCATTATAGTCTCCCAACGAATCAAGTTAAACTTCCTAGCGTCATTTTCTGAGAACCTAAAAGTTCCTTAAAGTCATTCCAATTTACCTGTAATGCTGGTTGGTGCTTGTAACAAAGACATAAAGTATGTGAAAATGCTTGATAGTATGCTCTTCATTAGTACTTCATTTCCTCATTTTGACAAATACCTTGTTTTCCATCCCGAGAGCCTCTTTTCTACTTGTTTTTTTATCACTGGATTCCGTGTCGTTTGATCCTTGTTGGAACATCTAGGGCAAACCGATGTAGCTGCTGGGAAGAGCTCCAAACCCAGCAATTAAACACTTGTAATAAACTGCCGATGTTCTCAACTTCACCCACTAGGATGATCCCACACTTTCTAAAGTTGATCTTGAGAGATGACGCCACCTAAGTTACCACCTGTTATTGCTTTATCCATCATTTTTCTCAATGCTTCCATTTCCAAGATGAAAAACATAGGAGATAAAAAGGCATTATTAACTGGATTATACTATGTGAGGTTGTCATGTTAACATTATCTCTCTATTCTCAGGTTCTTGCTTCCAAGACACCAGATCTTTTAGACTTCCATGAAAGTCTTGTAAGCATGGAAGCTGCATCAAAGGTTATCTATCTACCTATCTCTTTGTGCTGATACTTCTTAAATTTATCCAGATTAATTAGAAATTAGTTTATCCTTGCAGATTCAATTGAAGTCTTTGGCAGAAGAAATGCAAGCAATCATCAAGGGGCTGGAAAAAGTTAAGAAGGAACTAGAGTCATCTGCGAATGATGGCCCGGTGTCTGAAATCTTTTGCAAGGTAAGACGGTGCTTGTAAATCTTTCATAAACGATGTCTCAGTTTTATCTGTTCACATTTTATAGTGCCCTACACGTTAGGAGTGTTGAAATACTGCATTTTAGGACTTCCTAGTTTTCTCCCTCTTCTTGTAGAATTGAAAATTGGATCAAAAAGTCCTTTTTCTGTTGCAAATTTTCCTTTACCAAGAACAGCCACATTTAAGGTATTTATCTTTCATGCCTCCCCTCTCTCTCTCTAGAAGGTCCATTTTTTAACCTTAAAGCAGATCAAGCTTTAATAAACAGTTGGCACTTGAATTTTATCAAACTTTAAACAAATCAAGTCCAAATAGAGCTCAAATATATATATATATATATGCTAAGCGGTCAATTTTGAATACAGGCAATCTAACTTTAAGCAAATCAAGTCGACCTCTTATGTGATATGTGAGAGTTTTCATTGGTCAAAGTGAAAGTTGGTAAGTGCCACACATTGGATGAGGGATGAGTTGTTTGTCTCATTATATGGTCTTGAGCAATTCTGACCTCATGAACTAGCTTTTGGTTGAGTTAGGCCCATGGTCCATTTTCTTCACAAACACCTTGGTCTCCCTTTAAGTGTATCGTTTTTACAATTATTTACCTATGATAGTTGATAAAATTAAACAAAGCTTTATGTCTCGATCAGTCCCTAATGGTTTGACAGCAGGATGAAAGTTGTTGTTGTTAGTGAGTAATTTTTCTTATCTGTATTCACTGACGTATCTCCCCTCTTCCCAAAAAAGAGGGTAACAGTTTTCTGGAGGAGTAAAGCACTGCTGTTTGCATTTGGATAGGAGATAACAAAGAATTGTGATTGTCATTTTCTCCTCCTACTTGATTGATTGATAGAATAGTCTTTTAGCTTGCAACTGAATTTTGATGGACTAGCACTATTTGGCTTTCTCATGTAGTTGTATATCTTTACCTTTTATCATTTTCTACTTTCTTTCCTGAATTCGGTAATTCATTTAACATAAGAGTTGATAGGATTCATTCCATGCGGCTATTAAGTTGCAATCATTTCTTAACTTGAAATTAGTATAATCTGTGCCATCTTTTGGTCCTTATAAGTTTGATTTTCTACGTCCGGTAAACCAGACCTTAAAGGAATTCATTGGTGCATCTGAAGCAGAGGTGGGATCTCTCCGGGATTTGTATTCTGTGGCGGTAATTTCCTTTGCATTTAGTTACCTCTTTGTTGTATTATGTTACAGCATCAATTTCTATAGTGTCAATGATATGTTTTATGGTTGTACTTGATGCACAGGGCAGAAATGCAGATGCACTTGCACTATATTTTAATGAGGATCCCGCCAAATGTCCATTTGAACAAGGTAGCATTTGTACAAAATATTTCATCCCCTCATTGGCCTTCTGGTAACAAAATTGAGCTGATGAAAGTGGTCCCCTAGAGTCGTGAACTTTACATTGTTGCCTTTGATGCCCTTCAGAGTTATACTACCAAATATGAAAACATAGTAATAGGTTTATTACAGTCACGCGACTGCTAATTGTCTTGGAAATAGAAACCTTTTCATAATATACTCAGCCTGTTTCAGAGGAAGATAATGTTGGATTCAATTAAGACTATGCCAGACATGGATGTGTATGGAACTCAAACTATCCTTTCTAGTTAAAATGAGCTAACATTAATCAAATCAGCATTTGACTAGTTTGCACCACCTGGTATTTAAGTTACATGCAAAGAGTTTACTAGAGAAATTCTGAATTTATGTCGGCATTGAATTTTATTCAATCCGGTGCATCTTATTCCATATATGCTTCATTTATGCATCGTTATTCTCATTTCTGTGCTAGTGCTTTTGAAGGTTTGACTCCTAATTGTTTGTTGTGTGGTATCTGTTTCATACTCTGCAGTCACTGCAACCCTCTTAAATTTTGTGAGGTTATTCCGGAAAGCCCATGAGGAGAACTTGAAGCAAGCTGAACAAGACAAGAAGAAAGTTCAGAAGGAAGCCGAAATGGAGAATGCAGAAAAGAAGCAGCTTAAAAAAGAAGGGTGAGAAGTAAATGGGGATGATTCATGCTTCAGGGAATTTTTGGAGTCATGTGGCCTCTGTCTGTTGGTTAACTAAGGACATTGGTCTTAAGTCAAACCATAAGCCTCCAATATTGATCTATCGGCTTTGGCTTTCTCTGGGCTCAAGAAAGAACGTCAAACATTAAAGCTCGTGAACCTGGAAATAGCAGAAGTGCTTTGTAGAGGGAAACTGAAAAGGACACATTCTTGTCTGGGCTCTTGGAGTGCTTTGCAGAGAGAAGCTCAAGAAAACACATTGTCGTCTGAGCTCTTGGATGATGCAAGGAACCCGTTGGTCCAATAATCGATCGCCTGGATTTTGTTATTGACGGGTGATCATGACTGCCGTCCGTCCTGGAGCGTGTGCTGCATGATTAAACAGAGAAATGCATCTAAAGAATGTAAATTTGGGTATGCATTTGTTGAACCTACACGATGGAGTCGTTGTCGGTGCAAATGTAGTTACTCAAGTGTCGGCGTGTTCACCTTGATATGGAGATTATGCCATGCAAAATGTAAATTGGAAGTGTAACATGAATAGTTTGTACAAAGCTCAACTAACCCCTGTAGTTAGATCTCTAGTTGATTCTTTTCATTGTAACATAGAAACGGGTTCCTTGTCAGGGGAATCCAACACGGAAAGTTGTACAGAAAGCATAGAAGAGGATAGAAATAGGTATTTTTAGCAATAGCAATGTAACAAAATGTAGGCGGTAGGATTAGTTTCCCACCTTCCTTAGAATCAAATTTTGGAAAATAATATGATATCTTCATTCATTGATCTTGAAGTCTTGTTATTTTTCATACTTGGACGTCCACGTGTTACTCAAGAACACCTTGTAATCTTGATAATCTACTGTTTGAATTTCCAATATTTGGAAGGAAATTTGCCACTTTGTTGATCTTCATGAAGCTATATTTACTCCTGTAGGAACCTATATTTGGACGAATTCACATGAGAACTTAATAATACATGATACAGAATCAGTTGAATTACTCAGTAAATTCACGAAAGCTCCTCTAAGTTCTTTATCAACACTACTGCATGGTGATCTCTGTCTTCAATCTCAATTTGAAAAGGAAAACATCCTTCTTCATCCATCTGGCAACTCGTTTTACAGCATTCGAAGAAAAGACAGCTAGAAATGGTATCAAGAACCAGAAGAATGGCATACAAATAAGCAATGAACATTCCTTCCAAAACAATAGCAGAAAAGCCTGTTCTTTTATGATGATAAGCTTTGACAATTCTGTATTGGTATAGAACTTCAACTGCAGCCAAGGCCAAGTTGAAAATCAGGGCTAAGAATAATGCTGTTGCATTTTTCCCTTTGATTAAAATACTAGCCTTGAGAATTGCCATATACCCTCCTATGTTCTCCAGTCCTGATAATACCAGTGCCAAGTTGCAGATGATCAAAGTGCTGGCTAAAATGATTGAACAAATTATTGCTCCTGTTGCTGAAATAAAGAGAATGGATCTTGGAGATGAAAGATTAAATCCGTAATTAAAAATATCGAAGGCGAAAAATAGGAGAGTAAAACAAGTTGCATTTGCTGAGATGATGACTATTGAGTTGCAAAGTTGAGTGAGAAGAAGGGAACTGTAGAGTGAGCAAAAAGAAGAAAATGCAGGTTTCTTGGATGATTTCTGATCACTAAGAGCTTCAATCACGGATGCCTTTGCGAAAAGAAGAGAGGTAAGGGTGAAAGGAAATGCAAGAAAAGAGATTGCAAAGGTTTGAGAAAGCTTGGAATTCAAAAGGGTGAAGAGCTTTGAAGAGGATGCTAATCCTGCTGCATCAAATAGAGAATGCAGGTGATCATGGATTGCTCGAAGGAAACACGTTGAGGGGACGAATGCTTGTAGAAGAAGAACTGAGGCAGCAAAAGGGAACGCGAGGACTGCTGCTATTGTAGTGTAAAACTGGTAATTCTGCAGAAAGATAAAGATTGATCTTCTGATAATCTTGCCAGTCCCCTGCATCGGAACAGATGAATAGTCTTTCATATGAGTATTTTTGAGGCAAAGAAGTTGGCAATGATGTTTCCTCCTCTATTTCAGAAGCAAACTCATTCTTCACAGTAATTGAAGAGATTTCTTTGCAGATAAGCCAACAACTAAATGCTGGTGCAGTAGAGTTGTTTCTGTTTTGTTTTGTTTGGACTCATTGTTAGTTTTGTCCTTGTGATCTCCAAAACATATCAAGTATTAGTTGGCTTAACTTTGTATTTAAAAAGACAGACTGTGGTGGGGGTGGGGGGAGGTTGGTGTAAAGAAGGGACATTACCAAAGACTTGAAAAAATAGATAACATGATTTACAATGAGAACCTTAGCAATGTTTTTGGCTTTTTTTATTGTTTTGCTTGCTGATGGAAAAGATAGGCCCTTTTAGATGGCTTGGAATATACTTAAACGTACAATGAAACCAACTATTTATAAAAGAATCATTTAACGTAAGGGAACACCTTTGCCTTCATGCGCTGACTTCATTCTAGCATATATAATAAGTAAACTGCAATCTTATTTCTCCTGCTAATAGTTTTATCTATGTTGTTATTAGGATTTTTTAAAAATAGTTACTAACCATTTGTTTGGTCACGCCAACTGCTGAATAACATGTTGCATTATCGGATGAAACAGAACTTAATCATTACAACAAAGTCTCAGAAATATCTAAAAGATTACCATATGATCAGTCTATTACATGCCATCTCATTAATTTCATATGGTAAACTTCATGAAACTTCCCTCAGAGAATGTCAGTGGTCTCGTTACTTTTTGCACTGTGAAAGTGCATTGTGCTTTGCTTCCCTCGTTCCAACATGGATCTAACAACTTTTACTTCCAGGGACATAACATGGCAAAACCATAGCACCTACCACACATAAGATCTCATGTCCAGGGTGCTCTCAAGAGTTTCCACTTAAGCTCTAAATCACAGGACTGAAGGTTGATAGGGAGCAGGAATAACATTCAATCTCATTGCACACCCGATAGTGCATGTAGGCCACAGATGCCTTTGATTGGCAGCGGAAAGCAAGCTTGTGCCATTTGTGTGCATGTAGAACAAGGCGTCATTCTGCATTCATCCATGAGCTATAGTACATCTCCGTCCCAGGGAATTCTGATAATACAAGAGAAAACTATCACAAAGATGCTATCAACTGACATGTTCACAGATCATCCTCGTGTGAAGAATCCAAATATTCTATTTGTACTTCCTCCTCTTCCTCTTCTTCAACATCGTCATTGCCTGCTGAAGAAGGTTGCCCATTGACATCTACATTCACACCATTGGCCTTCCTTACAAACTGTCCCCTCAAACGTGGTCTCTGCTCTGCCAGTTGCTTCCGGTTAATATACCTAATCTTCTTGTCAAAACATCTTTCCTTTCTCTTCTGTCTAAACTTCATCAAAGCTGTCTCTCTTAGATCAACTTTGCTCACCTTGATTTCAGCAGAAGATGAACTGCCAAATGAATGCCACGGATGTGCTTCTGGCAATTGACCTGGTTGAAAGCACATGCCGATCGGGTAGAAAGGATATGATGATATTCCATGCATATGAGGATATCGCGGCATATAGTTGTATTGAGGCAACATAGCTGAATTAGCATGATTATGGAGATGTTGCAGGCTCTCGTGATAAATTTGAGTTGACGGCATCATGACTTGATTCATTACTCCTGAAATATAATAGGGATAAGGAGTTTGTGCATGAAAACTGGAAACACCATGCTGAGCCTCATTTTTGAGATGCATATGCACCTGAGAGAATTCCTCCATTTTTGAGATCCTGTGATGTGGAAATTCCTGTGATAAAGGGGGAGTACATGACCTCTCAATAGATAAAGACTTTGGAATATTGTTGCTTTTTGGATAGCCATCACCTTGCAAGTGACTTTCTACATCTCCAGTGACTTGTATGTTAGTATCAATGTGTTCATGTCCTCCCAATGAAGTCTTTTCTTCAATCCCCAATTGCTGAGGCACACTTCCATGGATAGAGGTTGGGCTTTGGCCATTGCTTTTCGGCAAGCTTGACTTGACATATGTAAAGAAGGCAGAAGACTCACCTATCTTCAATTCACTCTTCTTAGGAAATAGTGAAATTTCTCCTGTTAAACATATGCATATGCCAGATGAAACTCATTTGAAGATATAGAAAAGTTGCATCTCTCAAAAAGTATTCAGTTTCTCTAAGCATGTAAAGCAAGACATATCACCTAGTACTCAATTTTAGAACCTGTTAAATTGACTGACACAAGAATTTCGTTTCACGTGATTATAATCCAAATAAAACCAGAACACACGGAACAGCTACTACCATCAAGTTACTTACAACACGTCACTATGTACAGGCATTTCTACATCAGTAAACAAGAACTTAATAACTGCTCTAATATGCTTCACATGGAGTACATCATTCTCTTAGTATCTACCTCAGACTTTTGGCACAGTATTATAGCGCGTACTTATCTATTTTTCCTGTATATATGCCAAATCTACATGCTACATAAAGCTTACTTCTGCTTTCTTATTCACTCTTAGCTTTCTTAGGCATGCCTTGTAACTTCTAAATAGTATAACTTCAAACGCAAAAGCAACAGGAAAAATACTCAAGTTCCTAGAAACTTAGATAACAGTCAAGGACGAAGGGAAAGAAAATCTCACTCACCACCATTTCCAACAGGCCCAATATTCATTACTTATTACTGTTTTTTTTTTTTTTTTTTTTTTTTTGGGGGGGGGGGGGG
>NW_006239107.1:629497-651238 GCF_000226075.1 Solanum tuberosum
AGACACTGCTGGAAAGGGTTTTGAGCCATATAACAACTTGACAACTAATAGCTATACCTTCAAATATACTGTTGCGTTCTCTATCTTATAGGGTCGAGTAAACATGACATAGTGGAAGATAAGATTATATTATCCAAATGAAATAATGTCCTTTTCAGTGATGATGATTTACTTATTTGTTTTCTAAATGAAGATTGTTCTCATTTTCATCAACTATCAACATGTAATTTTAGATAAATACTTCCATTAAGAGCTTCAAAATCATGTGAACCACTGACCTGTCCTTTGATCATCAGTTCCTGGTGCATCAGGCTGATGCTCAAATGGAACTACAACCGCAGTCTCTACGGGAGCAGCATCAGTTGAAGGAATAGACTGAAAACATAGAAAATGACAGACAATAAATGCACAAGACACACATGTTAGTTCAACAATGTTTGATCAAGAAGCAACTTTGCCTAACAACATTTGTCATCTGTAGCTACAGAACACGATCTGTCACTAATACATTTTGGACTAAGGAGCACTTGGTGATTGCTGCTCAAAATAGAATGTATTATCCAGGTATTGGGACAATAGAACTGCAAGTTACCGCAATTTATACAAAAGGTGCATTTATTATCTGTAGCTACAAAACATAACTTCTCACTAGTAGACCTCAAGGAGAAACTGGTGCTGCTACCAAGAATAAAAGGTACCATCCATGTTTTGGGATATCAGAATTGCAAGTTACTGCAATTTATATTAGAAGTCTTTGACTTTTTTTTAATTATAATAAGTCTGAGTTTTATCCACAAACACCCCAGAACATGTCATTTTTGAATGAAACATCCCTCACAAGCTAACCCTAATATAAGAATGTACAACTAGCAATGAAATATGAACTGGCTGAATTACCAAAGGTCAACAAATTTTCTATCAGTTTATCTAGAGGAGAAAGCAGTGCATCCAACCTGTAGATTGCAGGTATTAATATGTTTAACACCCTCCCCCTTTAGGAAAACCCCAAAATAAAAGACATACTACCACTTCATATATGCTTTTAGCTCAGCTTTCCACTCTCAAGTCTTAAGTGCCGAAGCTTGACATTTTAGGTTTCTAACACCAAGGGATTGGGGGGCAGCTACGTTGGTGAGCACCCTGCCTTTCACATTGTAGGTGGAGGATTCAAATCCCATCAGTAGAGTAGCAACCTCTCCCCTTCCCCCTTTCCCTCTCCTTCCTGATGTACTAAGAAAATACCAAAAAGCCAAATTTTAAGACCCCAAAAGAACAAGTCATGAGATGGCATTCATCAATGGTATTAGCATCTTGAATTTTGGTGATTACATAAAAGTGCTAGAAAGGCTTTCAAAAGTAACTTTAAAAGAACTTGCTTCTCCACCTTATATCTTGCTTCTTCTTGCAGCATAGTAGAGGGACACATTTCTGGATTAATACACTTCCTTGACTTATCATCGGTGTCATCCGATAAAAGAGTAGTGCTATTTGTATTATGATCACTGGGCTCTGATACGACCAAATTGAAGTCATAACTTAAGATGTTCTTCTCTGATAGTCCGAGCTGTACATGAAACAAAGCAATATTAAATGATTATTGCAGAGATGTTGACATAGAATGTTTGAAGATCACAAACATCAAAAAGTGGTACAAGGATAACTTCATTCACATGCAGCCTAAATAACAAAAACATAAACAACAAAATGGGTGAGGGTTCCAACATTGTTTCCATTCATATTAGAACAAGCAACAATAAATATATTTAAACCTATGAGGGAAAAGATGTTCATCAAAGATTTGTCCATACCAGTCACTCTCACATGCTTCCCTACCCTAAACTTCCAGATATCCTTGCTATAAATAAATATTTCAAGTAAAACTAAAAAGATTTTGAAAAGCAAACAGTAAAACAGAGAAAAGATTAAGTGATTGAATAAGTACGTGCCATTCTCCTTCTTCTCCACATGTGCGTCCACAAGTTCAATAGCTCATTAGTTCTGAGAGGCTTTACCAGGTAGTCAGCTGCTCCAAATTTCAGGCACTTGATAACAATAGAGACTTCATCTTGTGATGACATCACTACAAAAGAAAACGAAACAGTATATTTGACCACACTCATAAGTATATTTCGAGGTAGTGTGCAATTTACAGAAACTTAAGCTTACTGATCACTGGAATGCGTCGCAACTGCTTATCCCTCATAATGTACTTCAACATCTTAAATCCTTTAGACATAGGAAGGTCAACTTCTGAAAGGATGAGATCAATATGAGGTCCTTCTGCATTCAATGCATCAATCACCTGTCTGGGTGACCTCACTGATATCACTGCAATGCAACAATCATCACAATTAGTCATAGGATCATTAAAAAGCTGAGTCTAGTACTACTGTGTAGCAAGCAACTGAAGATTGAACTAACATCAGAAAACAAGAGTAACTTACTAACATCAACTCCTCTCAGTCACCCCTAATCCCCAATTTTTCCCTCTTAAGGCTTTCTTCCATTATACATTTTTCCTTTTTCTCCTTCATGTATTTCTTTTATTGTTTTTCTCCGGGTTTTGGGAGGGAATGGGAGGAGAAAAACTCTGGATATTGAACCTCTAACAAGTTGCAAAACTAAACTTCCCCCATATTCAAACAAAAATCTAGAGTAAAAACCTTGAAGACCAAGGTTCATATCCCAACAAAGGTGACACAAGGTGAATTTTTCTCATCTGCCTAGCAACCTAGCTACTTGCTGTGCTGATAAGAGGTGATCAGTTGAGGTGCAACCTAGCTAGCAGAGACACGTCGTTATCAAGTTATACAAATAAAATTAAAACTCTGCAATAAGTTAAAGAGAAGAAATCTTCTATTGCTATCATAATGGATCATAGGTTATTCGAAAATGAATAGAATTTGTGGGAGAACTACAACGCTTTGTGAAGCTTACTATGCTCTAAAACATAACTCATCCCAGAAATATATTATTTGAGAATTTTAAGTATATCCTTTGGAAATTGTCCCTATGCAATGCGTAAACAATTGCACTGACTGACTAAGACCCAAAATGCACCACATTCCTACGTTGACGACCCATTGGATTCGAATAGAAAGAACACTTATTCCCCCTAAAATGACAAAAGACAGGCCGATGGGAGAAGGAACAAAATACATGGAAAATAATCTCACGCTTCAAACTTAAATTCAAGTCAAAGAAATCATACTCTGAAGAGTGCTTAAAACTCTTTGACACCCGAAGTTGAAGTATCCTACTTTCACGCAATTCAAAGGGGGCTATTTTTTAAACAAATAATGCAAAGTGACAAAGTCAAAAGATGCATTAACAAAAGAAGGCAAGCTCAAGCAAATGATATCAATTAGCAATCTGAATTTTATCACATAAAAACCAATTCAGAAACTACAAACACCACAATGTGAATTAATCATAAGAATTGGATATTACCTTGATAAGAACATTTGCACAAGAGCGTAAAAACTTCCTCCGAGCTTTTGGCATCGTTATCACACAGCAAAATCCTAACTTTACTCCTGTCAATAAACCCATCCCCTGTCCTCACAGTCTCATTCTTCTCCATAACCACCACACAAAAAATTAGGGTTCTAATACAACCCTAGCTCTCCCAAAACTGTTATTGGAGAACTTCCATTACTATTACTTCCCGCTCCACTACAGGGATAAAAAAAACTACCATAATTAAAGTTATGGCTGCCAGATCAGCACAGCATCATCTTGCTGATCACGTAGTCATCCAATCCAATTCATTTAGCAACCAACCGTTACGCTGAGCACGGTACAACAAGAAAGCAGAGCAATCAATCTAGAAACTTCGGCTATTTCTGTTTCATCAAGTCCCCAGCAGCCGCCGACCGATATATACCGGTCGGAACTCGGAATCACCAATCAAAATAAACGTAAAAATATCCCCGTTGACGGACCGATCGGCGCACTTTAGCATGTAATCCTCCGGTAACTCTGTTTCACTAATATAGGAGATATTGGATTCCACTGTCGCCAAAAAAAAAAACGTCGCCGGCAGAATCAGGCGCAAGTTAGCAAAGTACGGTGCACGGTAGCAATGTAATTTTTCTGCTACTCAGTGAGTTTTCCTATCTTATTAAGCAATAAACAAGTCCATGGTCGGTCAGAAAAAGGATTAGTCTTTAGGTGGAATTTGGTGTCGTCTGGCTAATAGCATTAATTGTCAAAATGATCTTTCTGTGGACAAAGTATTTTAAAATCTACGATATAAAATAATATTAATTATTTATATGGTGATAAATTATTTTATTAAAAATAATATAAATTTTTTAAAATTAAATCAATTTTAATTAGAGAGGAAAACTA
This sequence comes from Solanum tuberosum, assembly GCF_000226075.1. Classification (NCBI taxonomy): domain Eukaryota; kingdom Viridiplantae; phylum Streptophyta; class Magnoliopsida; order Solanales; family Solanaceae; genus Solanum; species Solanum tuberosum. The sequence goes on from NW_006239107.1 coordinate 633,851, forward strand.
ATGGCACTTTTGAGCTACAACGGTGAACGCTAATGTGCGCCGCCTCGGCGTACAAGAAACAAGATTGAAAAATAGTAGTAGAACTGAATAGTAAGTGGAAGGTGGGTTAGGAAAGGGACAAGGTATAAAATGAAATGGATAATTGCGTTTTGAATCCACTAATTATTACTAATGTTTAATTTAAATTTGAGTTTATTTTTTAAATTGACTAGAAAGAATAAGATATTACACGGTTAACATGTGATAATCATTAACTATCTTATTTAGCAGATTATAGATTATAAAAAATTTCCTTTAATATATAGCTTACTTATTCACTTTTACTTGTCAGATTTGAATTTGATACACTCATTAACATTGTTATTTATCATATTACATTTATTAATTGATGGTTAAGTCACAAAAATTAAAAATAATTTAGAAAATAAGTGATTTTTTAAATTTTGGTTTCTCACCTGTGTTTGGTATGTGCATTGGAGTTCTTGATTATTTCGGAATCGCGCCACATAGGATCCCATTCTGAGGGAAGCGCTCCCTATCCAATGCCTACTATTGTGGATTCGTGTCGCATAGAGTCCCATAACGAGCTAAGCTTTCCTACCAAAGATTATTTCATATCCAAAACTTGAACTCGAAACCTTCAATTAAGGAAGGAACAGTTTCATTAGTTGTAGCACATTCTATGGTGGTGAAAATAAGTGATTCATATTCAAGATAAAACATGAAAAAATAATTTTTTTCTTAATATATTAAAAATAACATACAAAAATACAAATTTATTTTTGGAAGGATAAACAAATAAAAGTAAACAGGCATAAGTAAATTCGGATTAGGAATTAAAAAATATACTCCCTCAGTCTCGGTATATGATATTTTTCAGATTTTGAGATTCAAATTGATAGTAAGTTTTTCACAAATCTTTTGAATTATTAATTGTTGTGACTTATAATACATTTTACATAGTTTATAAATATATAAATTTTATTTTTAAAAAATAAAAATTTTGTGCATAAATTTTTGATCAAACTTAAACTATTTAACTGTTAAAAATAAAAGCATGAGATAAATTTTGATAACGAAAATAATATTGAGGCGGCGCTTCTAAAAATGGGTCGGCGGTGGTGGGTACCGATGGTGAAAAGAAGGGTTGATTATGAAAAGGAGTGGAGTTGACTATACGATTAAAAGCCGACACGTGAGCGGCAACAAATATCTATATCTTTTCTTATTGGTTTAATTTTGTTGGAGTAAAACTAAAAAACCGTCCTTTTTCCCTTTTATTGACACGTCTCCCCACTTTCTTTTTCCAACTGTTTTTTAGCTAAATATCTTCTCCATCGTCTTGTTGCAACGAATTTTATTCTTGTTTATTTTTTATTTTTTTTGAAAAAAAATAATATGAAATAGTTTGTTTGTACTTTGTAGTAAAATGAAAAATTCTCTTATTATAAGAGTCACAAATAAAATAGTTATATATAAAATTATTAAGTAAGTATATAGTATGCATATGTTGATATTGGCATAAACATGATTGTTATTTTCTGATGGAAACAAAATTAGATATTTCTGTATAGTCACATGTATAAACAAGTCAGCTATGTTCAAAACCTTTTTGGATTTCATTTTGTCAACTGTAGTACTCATTAAAACTTGTGCAATTATAATCTATCTTGCTCGGACCCTCAAACTCGTGTTGAATCTTGCATGAATGGAAGATCTGTCACACACACATTACAATAGTTTTAACAAGTCTGAGCAACATAACTTATAACACCATTTTTTTTCTTATTTACATTCCCAGCTTCACTCAGAGCAAGAAAGAATAAGCATTAACAAGAAGCAACAGACAGTGTCCTTTATTATCAACCAATTGTGGAAGATGTTGAGAAACTAATACAGAACATTATATTGTTAATTTCCTTGACTTGGTAATAATATTATTATGCTTAAGGAATAATACAGTAATATAACACATTTAACATCACTAAGAGAATCTCATTAATATACTAAGTGTGATGAGCCTTTTCTCTTCATGTGTGTCCATAGTTTCATTAGCTCATTACTGCTCAATGGTTTGACAAGAAAATCTGTTGCTCCAACCATCAAACCCTTCAAGACTAGACGAATCTCGTCTTCATCCAACATCACTTCCACACACAAAATGAAATGAGACGTTAGATGAAAAGAAAGGATACCTTGTACATGATTTCTACTATTCTGAGTAGAAAAATAAAATGGAAAAGAGCACTGGAATCTGTTTTAAATTGATGTCCGGCTTGATGAAATTGAAAATCTTTGCGCCATTGGAAATAAGAAGGGAGGCTTCAGTTAGTATGATGTCTATACAATGCCCGTGAGAGTTCAGTGCATCTAACGCATCTGCTGCTGAATACACTGGGGTAACTGTACAGCAAGAAGCAAAAATAGAAAGTGAAAAAGTCTCAATGTAAAAGAGACGAAAGAAGAAGAAAAACAAGATTTCTTGATCATTGAGTGGAGCATTTAAAATGATGCATTAATCTTCTTTTAAGCAAATAGAGTGAAGATTCCTTGACACAAGAACTCACAATCATGAATTTATATGACGTCCTCCTCTCAAGTTTTAAGAGATAGCAAGACAGTAACGAAAAATCATTTCTCTAGGATGAGACTTTTCCTTAATGTTATAGCTAGCTAGGCTAGTTGCTGTTGAATCATGTCACTTACCTAATGACAAGCTTTAATTAGGAAATTTCTCTGTTCCCGTAGGGGAATTAATTTGGTTAATCGTGTATTATTTATGCAGACATTCCATAATACAGGAAAGGGAAAAAGTGGCTCAATATTATCCCACTTAACATGTCGTGATGGGAGTTTCATACCTAATCTAATACTTTCCCAAAATGGAAAATATAACAGAATGATTTAGAAAAGCAATGTAGGAAACAACAATAATAATGTATATAATTTTGCATTATAGTATAGGGTGCCAATGATTATTAGGAAGCAATTGAGCATCTTATTTTCGCCATGATTTCATATAGAATAAGGTATTGGCAGAAGTATTACCCTGGTAACAACATTTCTTTAGAAGGGCCAACACTTCCTGACAACTCTCAACATCAGTGTCACAAAGAAGAACCCTCACACTGCTCAAATCCATCAGATCATTGGTCATAACTTGATCTCTGTTACAACCATTTTCACTTACAATAATGCTCTCACCCGTGTCCATTGACACTAGTCACTCGAGAGTTTGGAAGAAGTAGTTACTGTATAATCTGGCAACGAGGACTCTCAATATTCTATCGAAACTATGTTTGTTATATACATGAGTTATATCCAACAGGTAGTTTGGTATACCAAATTTATAAAGCAGGCCTAACCTCTAGTTGGCTATATGTGTTTGTCCCGTGTGCTGCATTTGTTTGAAAGAAATTTAGGATTAGCCAAAATTAGCAGAAAGGAAAACTAGAGTGGTTTTTCTAATTCCATTTGCGGTTTGTGTAACTGCAATTTCTTTCCCTTCGTAGCAAATCTGAAGAAGAAGAACCCTCATACTCTCAGCCACTAATGTTCATACTCATCGCTTATCAAAGATGGAGGTTCTCTAAGGAGATTGATTATATGCATCTATAACAGCAAACGAGTTGAGATATTGCTGATCAGCAAGAACAGAGTTTAGTAGTTATGATTGTCATGATCACCACGGAAAAAAGTTTGGCCAGAGCTTCTCACAGCACACAAGTTTTTAGCAACGGGGACCATTTAGAAGTCACATCATCACATGTGTTAGTTTATGCATGGTAGGAAGGGAGAAGTCAGTCAGCTTTCCTTCTGAAAGCACAAATTCCTCTTTGGCACCAAACAAAAACAAAAGCAATGCAAAAGATAGCGCCACCAATCTACTCATTTTTTCGTCAGCTTCACGTGTTGGAGAAAATCGAAATACTTATCTTTGGATCACATAACCAATTTGAAATCCAATGAAAGACAATATAATCAACTGTTCTAGTGAAGCAAACGTATCTGTGAAAAATCATACACTTACTTTACTACTAATGTTGTGGACACTGGGGGAGGGAACTTTTGAGGATTGACTTCGTGATCACGAATTAGAAACACTTCGACTGATTTTCTGATTAGCAGAAACATGTGTATGTACTTTTCCAGGTACAAACTGCATCATAATTCATCGTTGCACCTAAAAACATAAGATGATGTCATAAGCACAAACACTATCAAACTACATATGCAACAATGCTTAAATTTCATCATGTTGTTCGTTATATGAAACTTCACTTGACCATGTCCTTACATTTATGGTAGCAACAACACGCAAGAAAAGAACAAGTAGAAGCAAAATCATTTTTGTTCTTCCAAACCACCCAAGGTTGTGGCCCGGTGGTCAATAAAGTTGGTTAAGAAATCTCATGTTCAAAACATTAGGTGATTTCTTTCGATTACCTGATGCCTATTGCTAGTGGGAGGTAACACGTATCTAATGGAATTAGTTGAAAAGGTTATCAAAAAAGAAAAAAAAATGTTTCTGGTTTATAACAAAATGAAATTAAGCAGAATCATTTGTACATCTATGAATAAAGAGAGAGCTAAGCTTACTTTAAATGAACATGCTAGAATAGCCTATATTTGGTTGACAGATAATGAGGTGTTGCCCTTAATTTTCTCGAGCAATTCTCACCTCATGATCTGAGCTTTTGAGTCGAGTTAGACTCAAAGTCCATTTTGTTTACATGTATAAGAGATATACCCATCATTATTCTCGATTTACCCAATATTGATCATGTTGTCCACGCTCCAAATATCTAACCTATCTCTAATCCCATGAATTTGGAATTTCAAAAGTTTTTCGATACCTTCTAGTTGTTTTGAACTATGAGAATGAATCGAAAGAAATGTGTAGTTTGATGAAGTGAGAAAACTGTAGTTCAAAATTGTTTGGGGTGTTTGTTTCATTGTTTAATATAAAAAGATTAATTATTTTATTACGGACATCATATTTCAAATATTGTCTAAAAGAGTGGCTAGCATCATTAGCAGAAGAAGTACTAAAAGCAGAACAAGTAATGGAGATGTAGAGATGGAATCAGCAATGTCAAAGTATTCTTCTCAGAACTTGAAAACCCTTTTCCGCATAAAGTCACCAGTCATTTCAAGAACCATTGTAGCGTTGCCATTTTCAACTTCCCCTTCTTCATCTGCCGCAATTCTCAATGCCAAGACCTGTAGCGAAGCCATGCGGCTTTTCAATTCAACAATCTTAAGAACAGACCCAACAAAGGATCTTACATTACACTCAGCCATTATTCATTATTTAACCCGAGCAAGATTGTATCTTGACGCCAGGTGTTTGATAAAACGACTCATTGAAAATCTTAGAAAAAACAGCAACCCCAGAAAGGTTTGTTCTTTAATTTTCAATGATCTTGGTAAAATAGACTCTGGGTCTAGCTGTAATGTGTTTGGGGTGTTGATTATTGCGTTATCTGAAATGGGTTTTGTTGATGACGCTTACTGGGTGTACCAAAAGATGGGAAAGTTACCTCCTTTGCATGCTTGTAATGCTCTTTTACATGGGTATGTAGAAATGGGTAAGTTTGAATTCATGTGGGATGTTTATAGGGATATGCTATCCTTTGGGTTATGTCCTAGTGTAGTGACATATGGAGTATTGATTGATGCATGCTGTCTGAAAGGTGAGATTTTGAAAGCTAAAACACTATATGATGAGATGGTTGAGAAAGGGATTCAAACAAATGTTGTGACATACACCACTCTGATACGTGGGCTTTGCAATCAGAATAAGATACAGGAAGCTGAAAGCATGTTCAGCAAAATGTGGGAGATGGGAGTTATGCCTAATCTTTGCACTTATAATACTCTAATGGATGGCTATAGCAAAAAGGCTGATACTGGAAGAGCCTTTCAACTTTATCAAAAAATGTTGAAGCATGGAATTCTTCCAAATGTTGTTACTTTTGGTACCTTGATCGACCCGCTTTGCAAAGTGGGTGAAGTAATAACAGCAAGAAATTTATTAGCATGTATGGTAAAGTTTGGGGTAGGTCCCAATTTACTTATCTATAATTGTCTGATTGATGGCTGTTGCAATTGGTATGATATGTCAACTGCACTAGAGATGCATTCTGAGATGGAAAAGCTTGGTATTTCTCCAGATGTTGTGACTTATGGTACACTGATAAAGGGTTATTGTAAGCTGGGGAAAGTGGATGAAGCTGAGAGGTTTTTGCTGAAAATGGACGCAACAGGGGTGGTCGTGAACTCTGTGATTTATAATCAGCTGATTGATAGGTATTGCAAGGATAGAAATATGGAGAAGGCTTTGGCATTGTGTTCTCAGATGATAGAGAAAGGTGTCCAGCCCAATGTAGTCACTTTCTCTATATTGATAGATGGTTTTGGTAAGATAGGGGATCTAGAAGCTGCAATGGGTGTCTATACTGAAATGATTATTAAAGGCTTGAAGCCTGATGTGGTTGTTTATACAGCGCTGATTGATGGTCATTTCAAAATGGGAAACACAAAAGCTGCTCTAAGGCTACATAAGGAGATGGTGGAGGCTGGAGTTGCTCCTAACGCTTTGACTTTTACTTGTTTGGTTGATGGATTTCTCAAGAATGGAATGATTAGTGACGCAATCAATTTTTTCTTGAAAATAAGCAGTTCTGGATCTACAGGAGTCGAAGTAGACAGCATTAATGGTGTTCTTTCTTTCCCTAACAATGTTACTTATTCTGCGTTAATCCATGGTCTATGCAAAGATGGGCAGTATTTCAAAGCCAATAAGTTTTTCATGGATCTACGACGCAATGGTCTGTATCCAGATTTATCCACTTATGCCATGATGATACAACGTCATTTCGAGGCCAGGCACATAACTCGTGTCATGATGCTAAAGGCAGATATGTTAAAGACTGGTTTTATGCCTAATCTTTTCATGTACAAAATCTTGCTCAAGGGCTACCAAGACATGGTTGATCTCAGTTCAACTCGTAAGTGTTATGAGGAATTAAAAGATTCAGGTCTAGTTTGTTCTGGAGCATCTCTAATGCAAAACCTCCAGGATCATGTACATAGCAGTTACTAATTCTTATGTTAAGAGGCATCGTTATCTGTAAAATTCAGTATCTTCTGAGTAGCACGAGCCTTTTGAGTTGTGCTGATTATAGATGAATATCTCTGGGGAGCTATCGATTTTGCAGTTATGGAAAAGAGTGAAGAGCAACTGAAGTGAGCAACCTCAGACTTCTTGATTGGAGGAGCATCACTAAGGCTCAAGTGTACCCTCGGATTACAACTGTAGCAAAACTTTGGAATATGCAAAATTTCATAGTTTTCAATGGCCATTATCCTGCAGATGCTATGGCAGGGGATGACTGTGGAGAGGCTGGATCTGATATTGAATGAGTTGTCCGAAATCTGATGATATGGAATAGTATGCACAACCAATAAGAGGCAGGAAACGCGGAATCCCATTTCACTACAGGCACATGTTCGCGAGCCTCCTGGCCTAAATTGTTCTAGCATCAAGTTTTTGGTCTTAGAATCAAGGAGAAAAACATAGATCTTGATGATACAACTTCATAACTGCAAAAAGTGCCAAGGCATTGTAAGTTCAAATAGATACAACTCTTATTCGAGTCTGCAGCTAGAGCTGATTTTGAAGCTAAGCGCGCGCAGATGTAAATTACTTGATACTTCCATTCATGTTTCTTTGGATTGGAGTTCTTTGAGAGAGCTTCTAATATCTGTTTGAATAAACTCTGGTTCCTCTTCTAGTTGCCTAGTTTCACATAGTATATACATACAGATTCAAGTCCCACAAAAGAAAAAAGATTAAAACGACTTTATCCAATCTTAACTAACTAATTATAATCATAACTCTCTATAATAATCCTCTATAATATATTTCATTATATTATATGTTTCTATGCAGCCAAAAAATATAGTTATAAAAAAGTTTGACGGTAATTTCTTAGTTTCTTATGAACTATGTTACACTACACTCTGATAACATGGGGAAAAAAACTTTAAGCTATCATTATATATGAGTCAGAGCATTTTCTCATAACGTTTATCAAATTGGGGATGGATATTACTCATTATACTATGAATTTAATTGGTTTTTGATGAGGTCAATGTCGACATAACGATATGTAGTAGGGAACACGTGAGAATGTTTGATAACATATTTTATTAAACCCAATAATATTTTAGTGTTTAAATATATGGAGAATTGTTTGACGTGAGCCCTTATGATTGGTAGAAAATTCTACAAAATAAAAAATGCAGACACAAGTGATCATGACCTTAGTTTGTTAATCCCTTGGGGACAAACATATCGTTTTAGTATTTTATATGATAATTAAAGTGGATATTCATGTGATTTCATTTTAAAATTCACCTATCTTTTGCTCGAATTTTAGGTTAAATCGTAGGAAGATTTCGAGATATTTAAATAAAATAAAATAATAAACGTTATAGATTCCAAAATTCAAATCTTGAAATCTATATATAGTAGTAAAAGAACAGCATATCGACAAATTTTGTTCATTATCTTAGGATTAATGTATGTAACGTGCACTTCTCAATTATATTTATCATATATATATATGTGGTGACATCGGGAGGTTAACTTTTTTCAATAATAAATATGGTTACTTTTGGCAAAATTGATATGTAGATTAATTGTTGGTAGTAAACAAGCAAAATATATACTCCACATCCCAAAAAGAGACTATTTTCTTGTTAGTCCGTTAATTCCTAAAGAATTATTTTTTAAAGTTAAAAATTATTTAACTTTATCTTCTCATTTTACATCTGATGACAAATGCATCAAATTTTATAGTCGTACAAAAATGGTATGACACGTTTGTGACCACACGTTTCAAAAGATTTATAATCACATGAATATTATGACATATTTAAACATCAAGTTTTAATGTTTTCTTTCTTTTTTTCCTGAATGTCATACTCAGTCAAATTAACGTCATACGAATTGAAATGAAAGGAATATTCCATTGTTTAGGGACATCAATGCATATTCTATAAGAATTTAGTATATGTTTGATTGAAATGGATTTTTTGTTAGTAATATAGTATTATTTCTTTTTGTATGTACCTCATATGTTTCTATCTGATGGTAAAGAAGAAGAATCTTTAACACTGTTTTCATTGAGACGAAAAGGAATATTAATTATATTTGTTCCTTGTATATTGGCCAATAGATTATAATCGTGAATTTTATATTGAAAAAATCAGTAGTGGGGTGAGTATGACAAAAAGTAAGAATATTGTGGCGTCACAATAGAATGTTTGTCCCAAAAGTTGATTTAGCAAATTGACATGTGTGTGAAAATCTAATGTTTTATCCTTAATCAAGAGGTTTTGAGTTCAAGTCCCCTTGAGTATGAAATCACCTTTGTTAGATTTTTCGATGCGAATTTGAATTTATTCAGACTCTAATGTGAATATCAGACACCAAGATATAGAGTAGAGTGGGGCGGGACAAGGCAGAGCGAAGCAGAGCAGGACGGTGAATTTAACTTGTCTTATCCTATCTTGTTTAGATATGTTTATTATTTAGGATTGATTCTGTCCTTGTTATGTGGGGATAGTAAATGGTGAAGACTAAAGTATCGTGCGTGATTGATATTTTAATTCGCTTGATTCAACCTCTTTTAACATATATTAAAAATTAATATTTTTTTTGGGATAAAAATTGATGAAGTATGACATAGTGGTGATTGCAAAACACACCATTAATAATATTTGATATTATTTAATTTATTTTTCCAATTTATTCGATATACTTTTAGTTATAATCACACATGTATTTTTGTAACTTGTTTTGATCACAAGTTCTAGGAAAAAATTCTTAACTAATTTCATACCTAATCAAATATTGTCGTGTGAAAATATTTGTTCCATGCTTAGTAGGAGCAAATGATATATTGCAAAAGTTGAGAAAATTTGCATCATAGTAAAAAACTTATGAAACAAAAGTTGTTTTCCTCCTTTATTTGTTTTCTAGACATTAAAATAACCAAACGTCCACAACGATTTTTTCTTGTGTGGAAAATATTACTCAATGACATGTAAAATACTTGAAAGTCTTTGACTATCACAAAAAGAGAGATTAAAAATACGACAAATCACAGCTCATATCGAAGTGGATATATAATACCCCTGGTTTGAATTTTAACTTAGACTAGCAATTAAAATAAATTTTATGATTTTAAATATATAAAATATATTATAATATCTTTTAATCGTATAATCTTAAATATATTGTGTAGAAAATTAAAATTAAAGCTTTACTTTAAGAAAAAAAATAAATTGAAACGAAGGAATACATTTATTTTTTTTACAAAATATAGTTTGGTTGATTAGGATGAGATTGACTTGCAAATTTTTGTTGTGTTTAGGAATAAAGGGAAAGGGGATTAATTAAAGTGACCCTTTTAGAACATTAAGAAGAATATGAGCATCTTTAATTTTCTTTCTTTCTGTTTTTTTTTATCAAAAGAGGAATATTACCTGATTTTACTATTACTTATATGAGGGAAATTTCTTTTGGGAAATACTATCAAATAATGTCAAGATTAAACGGGCAATATTCTTAAATGTGCTTTGTTACAAATCGATAAAAAAGACAGTTAGGTGCACTAAAGCTCTCGTTATGCATAGGATCTAGAGAAGGACCCGACCACATAGGCCTATTGTAAACGCAATCTTACATTGATTTTCAATCGACAACAAATAATAAAAGGATGAAAGCACAATTAGTATATGAGATACTATTTTTGCATCATGGCATATAGCTAAATACAAATAGTAGAGATGGAAGAGAGTACAGTTTTTTCCATAGAAAAAAACACAGTAAAAAGATCACAAAGTCACCAACTTTGATCTCCCACAGTTTCATGCTTACACCATTCACTACTAAATTTATATAACTTCAACATCACCATCTAATAAGTTGCCCATGAGAAGCAAACTTGAGAAACAAAAAGCAACAAAACATTAACATACTAATAGTATTTGTGCGATAGATTTAACTTATATTCACTGACAATATAAATGAAACTTTACACCATCAGTGCAACAACCCATGCACATACAATTCATTCCAAACCTGAATAACTAAAGTTTTACCTCTTCTCATCTCTTTTTTTTTTTTTCAACTTATTTGACATTTCTGTTTCAAGATAATTCAGCAACTCCAGAGACAATCAAGACCCTGTAATCCAACCATACCTGCTGATGGCACCTGATCTTCAAGAAACCTTCTTTTCATTTCAAGATTTGAGACAATTGAGGGAATATCAGTATTCATATCAGTGCTAATTACCCCTGTTTCTTGGGGTACATTAAAAATGTCCTCTTTCTTGAAATTCAGACCATAGTTGTCAAGTGAAGTCCTTAGAAGAATTGAAGGATCTTGAACCCCAAATGAACCTAGATTATTTGTAGTGAATGGGGCTATTTGGTTACAAGAAAATGTATTTGGAACTAGAGAAGTTGTAGGGAAACTATCCATTGGATTTGACAGAAGAGGGAAAAGGTTGTTTTGAGCAGTGAGAAAATTGGAGAAGCAGTGCACGTGGCTGGATTTCGAAGCAGTACCAGAATCTGTCAATGGTGGCTGAAATGAATTCCCCATTTCATTTTCATTAGAATTCAATTTCAAAAGCCCTGAAATGTGGATTTTCTTTCCACCACTGCTCTTTTGAAACACTCTGCAAATCACCCATTCATTCTACAAAACACCCAAAAAAAAAGAATTTTAATTGAAAACACAACAACAACAAACATATCGAATGTAATTTCATAAGTGGAGTCTGTAGAGAACAAAATGTATGCAGACCTTACCTCTACCTCGTTACGAGATAGAGAGGTTGCTTCAATCCTGATTATGTGTACCTTTGCTGTCTTTGGCAGATTGTGAAGAGACAATTTTCCTTCTAATCTAAATTCATGAATAACCCAATTTGTCTTTTCACCTTTTGGAGCTCTCCCTTTGTAGAAAACCAGAGTTTTCTTCATACCAACCAATGATTTTCCTCTGTAAATCTCTCTGTCTTTTCCAGTAGCTTTCCAATACCCTGCAGCAGTTGCCCTGTTTGTCCTCAGCCCTGTTGGATACTTCTTGTCTCTCACACAGAAAAAATACCATTCTTTTTCCCCCATTTTCGCCTTCCCTACATTCAAACACAACAACAAAACAATCAAATCCGCTACATGAATCTTCACTGTCTATATCGCTTCATAAAATGAAAAAACTTACATGGAAGATCCCAAGGTTCAACTTTGTTCAAATCAACATCACCAATAGCAATAGCAATGAAATTAGTATCCACAACTTTGTTAGACAAATAATGAGTAATCAATTCTTCATCAGTTGGATGGAATCGAAATCCAGGTGGCAACTCCATCTGATCATCATCCTTAACAACTCCGGAATAATTCTCCATCTTTTTTATGATCAAGAATAAATTACTTCCTCCTTAATACATATACACTACAATCTTTTCATCACCACCGATTCACCAGCTGGCTTTGAAATAAAGTGATAAAAATGGGTTTTTTTGGCCAAACAGATTAAAGAAAACCAGGAGCTAGAATACTAAATCAAGAATGGAGAAGATGGAAAAATTTTAGGATAGGAGAATCCATGGGAACTAACCTGAAAGATTGAAAAAAAGAAGTAACAAGAATACAAGGCCATAAATAGAGTTTTTTTTGTGTGAGATAGATACGTGAAGTTTAAGGAACTTATAACTATGGAGTGGGGTGGGGGGTGGGGGAGAAGGTTGTTTAGGTCTTCTTCTCCTTAACTCTTCCTAACTATGATACAAATATATAATTTGACCAAATACAACTCATCCCTAAAAGTTAAAACCATGCATGTAACAATTTTCAACTGCTTTTGTCATTTTTATTATATGTTCATTTATGTATTTTATATAAAATATATAATTACTACTTTTTATTTTATCACTATGGTATTCAAGTCAATTGACTAATTAATTTAATGGGGTTATTTGTAAGCTTGGACAGATGAATTTGCATTTAAGATCTTTATCATTCTCAACTCATTTCATTGATCATTATGTCACACATTTGAATGCAAGTAGACCTATAATTATATGGAAGAGACTTATAATTTCTTGAAGTCGATACAAATTTAGTTTAAAGTATGTTAGATTGGATGAAAAAGAACCATGTAGCTAGTATATATAGTTAAATCTTTATATTGTGACAGTGTTATTAATTTGTTTTGTTATACTTTGATTATTATAGCGAAGTGCTTAGTGAAATGTTGGTATAAAGGATAGGTATTGTTATAGAGGGATCATTATACCAATGGAATAAGTTTTAGTTTTGATAGTATATTGACTTCAAAATTATTGTATTTTTATTTTTGGATTGAAATGTAGTTATTTAATATCATATTAATTTGTGTTTGGAACTTCTACAGTGTGAATAGTTTTTTTTTCCTGCAGTGTGAACAGCTATGTGAAGGCTAAAAATGTTGTTTTCATGGTGGTTCCAACTGTATACCAGAACCATCAAACGTGACTTAATATTAAGTTGTTAAAAAGCAATTAAGAGTGCTTTAAATATGTATCTACCCTCTTATTTTCTGCTAATACAATTCTATTATTCCCAAATTAACCTTCATTAAGCCAAAAAATTAAAGTTATATCATATACATTGACATCATGTATATATACTTGAACACTAAAAATACTATTGCATAAAGCTCAAAAGTCGAGTTCTAGGTATGAAAAAAATATTGTTGGGAGCTCTGCCCCAGAATGAACCTTATATATAATGCGGGATTTGGATATAATCAAGTTTTAATAAGGATATCAGATACTAGATGGAAAATAAAAACGAAAAAAAAGTTACAAGTGTGTGCAAAATACTTGAATGTACGTGTGAAAAGGACTATGTATCTTCATATAATACATACAAAAATAAGGCTATACATGATGTAACTGAAAATAGATATTAAATCTCATTAATCAAAGTGAATGTGACAATTCTAATAAACACAACTTAATTTGTGCAGACCAGCATTGCGCAGAATCTTCATGCTGTTAGCTTTCAATTTAGCCAAGTCCACTCTTGCCATTTCAAATATAAAATTTGTCAAAAAGGTTTTAAAGTTATTTAAAGTTTGTCACACTTTCAATTGGAAATATTATTTGTACTTAGAATTAGACCTATCTCAAGGCTCTATACTCCTAATTCTCTAAGCCCAACTTTTTCTGTTCACTGAAAAGGAACTTCACTATCTATTTAAATTTAAACAAGATTCCACTACTGGTCTACCACTTTGACGCTCAACTAGGGGCGTACGTAGAAGTTTATAGCTATCGATTCAGTTAAATTCAATAACTTTTTGTAAAATATTGTATTTGAATTTAATTATTTTAGCGCTCGAATTCATTGTTTCACTATTCAGAATTCATAAAGTTAAACTTCTCACTAATTCAATTTTTTCTTTACTAGGAGTGTCAAATGAACGTTTTGATTAGGTCAAAATGTGTTATAAATGGATTGGTACCGAAACGAGTTAAGTAATGTTTTATACTTCATAGTCCAATTCTGATCAAGATTTTAATTTCTTTGTTTGTATTTTTATGATTTGTTTTAATTACCTAACAACTTTTTTTTCATTATTATAGCTATATATAACATATTCAAAAAATATTTTTCTAAACGGATTTTAAACATATTTTTTGTCATTGGTCAATTTATACTAGTTAATAAATGTATGGACAATTTAAACGGATTGGACGATTTTATCACTCCTACTTTATATTGTCAAGTATATGTTTTAGTTAAAAAGCTAATTATCCCTAATTAAGTTAAATTTATGAGAATTCATATGGTTACAATATGGGTCTAGGAAGTTCAGCTAATTAAAGATACTCTTTTGGACTCAACTTGATTAATTGTCTTTATGTAGATGCAAAAATAAAATAAAATAAAGTATTGAAGTCATCTTTTGTCTTTATAAATACTTTGTTATGGTGGGGGTTGTTTAAAAGATGAGTAGCTATATTTCATGTGGGACTTATGCCCATAGTACTTTTGGGCCACTTTTACTATTACTTGCAAATAAATGACAACAAAATAAAACTGTTCTTGTAATTACTAATTAGGACCTTTACCAAAAAGATTCTTGCAAGTTGTAAGTATTTCTTTTTGAGATTTGGTTGTTTCATCATTGATGAAAAAATTAGTAACTTGATCAAAATTAAAGATCAGTAGGCAGATTTGGCTACATTTCAGTAAATATAAGTTGTGAAATAACTCGTCCAATTCAAAATCAATTTTCAACTTTTTATTTTCTATTTTCAAATTAAACTAATATATATTCAATTTTTTTTTTAAATAATTAATCATGACTATCTTAAAGAAATCAAATCCAAAATTTTGTTACGACAGACTCAACTTAGAAGAATAATAGGTATCGAGTAGAATTGATCCCGGATCATCTGTGTGGATGACCATCATCCAAACTAACTGAGTGAAGGGCGTTTTGATAAGTTTTGTATGGGTTAATTTAGCGTCCATATGCAATCTAAATTGACGTAAACATTTAAATTCTCTAACTTGGATTATGCACAAAATGGCCCATCAATAATTAATATACATCTACTTTAATACACCTACCTTTACCCACCCTAAGTTTGAGCAAGTTGGCCATTTGCTTTAAAAGAAAATGAGAAATTGAAATCCGTTAAGTTAATTTCCAAAAGCAAAATTAAGAAGAAAAAAACGTAAATCATGTATATGTATATATATAAAGCTAGATTAAAAAAAAAGTGATGTGGCACCTCTCAATAGCCAAGGATCCTATTTATGTTTTTTGTAGTTTTTTTTGACATTTTCTCTAATTTTCTTCAATTAATTTATTTTATAAAACCATCTCCTTAATTCATACCTCTTCAATTACATAAATTCAAATCTTAATAATTTAATAATATATATAACTCATAACATTTCATATTCATAACCTTCAAATTATTTAATATACAAATTTATAACTCCTAAATATTACACTTATAAAAACCTACTTTGAGATATGTATGATATTATTTTATTTTCATTTTTCTTATTCTTCATCTTTTGTCTCTTTGATTGGTTAATTTTTTTTGTCTTCTTTGATCTGATTTTGCAGGAGAGAGATGTATACTGAAGAATCTTAGATATTTTTGCATAGTTTGAATTTACAAGGTAAAATAATTTGACATGTCTAATACTTATAATTATTTCTTTTTTTTTCCTATTATAATTATACATATAATATTATTTTTTTGGATTCTTAATGATACAAATCATAGTTTTTTTATAGAAAAAATAATTTGTTTTTTTTTTTTTCTCTTTTGCTTCTCTTTGTAGTTTTTTGAGATTCTTTCTTTGCTTATTCTTGTAGTTTCTAAAGACTCTGATTGTTTCTACTTTCTTCGTCTCTTTGTAGATTTTGGAGAATTGAATTATGTTATGTTGAGAACATGATCCTTCTTTCCTCTTCAAATCATAACTAAATATTCTTTAATATTTTTGCTTGATTAGTTAACTATATTTTTATGTTTTTTTTGTTGTTGTTATTGTAAGGATTGTTATGTTTTTTTTTTGTTGTTATTGTATGGATTATAGTTCTCCAGCCAAATCTCCAATGCAACAAGAGATGATTGGTTCCTTATTAATTGGAAAACCGTCAGTATATCTTATTTTTACTAATTTGAAATTCAATTTCGTCTAACAATCTCTTCATGCTCACTAGCTATAAAATTGTCATACAAATATATAATAAAGATAATATAGAGAGTATAAAAAGAACAACTTTCACATATAGCAAACATAAAAATTATATTTGTATGTTATAGCTATAGTTTGTATAATTGCGCTCCATAGAAAATTTTATATTTGTAATGGAGCTTATGATTTGTATAATTCGCTACAAACATCAAATTGTATACAAATTGTTCAGTTTTGTATAAATGAATTTATACATTGTAATTTGTATAATAAGATCTGTATTTATATAATTATAAGTGTATAAGACGAAAATATATGTATTTGTATTTGTATATACACTTTTCTCTCGCTTTATACAAACACTAACACATTTTATACATTTTATACCGAAGTGTATAAAATGACTAATTATATACCATAAATGGTTAATTGTATACCGAATCAGATGACAAAAAATGGAATGTTTGCTGCGAATTACAATTAAAATAAACTATGGCTATAACATTTAATTTGAATTAATAATTTGCTATTTCCCTAAAAAGAATCCTCAATTGAAATATGAAAAATATCATACAATTCAATTAA